>NW_010227583.1:0-39541 GCF_000690775.1 Eurypyga helias | reverse complement strand
TCCGTCTGTCAAATCCATGTCAAATCCAAGTCCCTTGCTTGAGCTACAAACCTGCATTTATGTATGTTCAGAATGAATACACAAGCCATAGGTCAATTCTGCTATCTCTATAATTTTGAGCAGACTTGATGTCTTAGACCCAGAATCTTCCCCTTGAAAGCTTTTAAGTTCAATATATTGAACTGCAAAGTTGTTTCCTCTTTATAACGTTTTACTGGCTTTATGTACATTGTAGAAGAATGATGTGAGAATTAGAAGATAAACTGAGATTATCTTATTAAATAATAAGTATAGTAATAAATAATCTTATCAAGTTAAGATTTATAAAACTCACGTAGAACCTATTTGTAAATGGAAAGAACAAAAGAATTCTACATCGTAATTCTTAGCATCGTATAGTAGGTGTGTTAATAGAGGAAATTAATCTAATCCTAATTTCTTTCCACTAGAAGGTTATTTATCACTGATCAAAAAGGGAGTATGGGGTAACTAGCATGCATATATAGCGCTATGTAAGTTAAATAATGCCTAAGATGTCAGAATCCAGTGAGCTCAATCCTCGAAATGTGAATGGCAGTGCAGATTGCTTCAGCAACCTGTAGGTAAAAGAAATGGGAGACAAATTTGCTATGGAGAAAAAGATTCTGTATGTACGGAAAAGCAAATATTAGGGTCTAAGACAGTACACCATAATTAATTGTTACTACAGGGCAATAGTGATGATGTGAAATAAAAAAGATTGTTCTGTTTATAGTAAACGTGAATTGTTTATAGACCAGCTTAAGTATGACATTAATATAAAAAATTTCAAGAGTGAAGAAATATGTCTGACATAGAGGAAATAATTTAATTTCATATTTATTTGTAAACATTACAGAGAGATACTTAAAACATAGATTGCTGTAGTGCAGGTCTTTCTGTAGCTCTGTAAGGGCTGAGAGTGAGGTTTTTGGTTTTTTCCCTCTCTCTCCTCCTGCATAGATCATGCTCTTATAAATCATGTTATAGACATTTTGGAAAATACTGAAATACACTCAGTGTTATAAGCAAACATCACAATACTTAGCTACAGTACATCCAACACAAAACTATGCTCTTAAAGTCTTGTATGAGTTAAACTGTGTAAGAATATTATAAACATAATTTTTTACAGGGTTTCAAAACTGTTTTCACAATTCAACATTCTTTCCTTTTTTTTTTTTTTTTTAAATTTTCAGTGACTAGGGCCTGGTGTTTATAATATTTAGAACTTCAATGTTAGCATTAAAAAAAGGCAGTTTTCCAATTCACTGAAGTAAGAACCATCAAAACATTTATAAGGCACTCACTAAGGCAACCTGTGAAAATTGGCGAAGAGCTGTAAATAAAATTAACAAAGCAACTGTTGTGTTTGAAAAGTGTTATCATTTGTGTAGAACACACAACACAGTAAAGTAGCTCAGCAACTGAAATAATTGCTTGGAATTAACAGTAATAACCACATGTAACAACTACCAATTATCTACATTCTGCAACATCTGCCATATACTAAACTATGGTGCTGAAAAACTTTAAAAATCAATAGCTTTTGCAGGTTTCATTTTAAAATACATATGTAAAGATGGAAGAAATGATGAAAATCTAAAATTAATTTGCTGCTCTTGATGTAGGCTATACCACAATTAGCAGGCTTCTCTTTCCTCTATGAAATCAAAAAAACACCAGTGATTTCCAGACAAAATTTTCTTTAAAACCATGTTGGTACTGAGTTAAAGACAATCAGTCTGACATTTCATGCCATCACGGGACAAACAAGCCTATTTGATACTGAGAGGTGATGGGCATTGAAGACACATTTTTGCATCATCATCATTATCAGCAGAATTGGTAGTAATACTTCTTGCATCTACTCTAAAACATGTACTCAGTGTTTGGCTACAAAGAATGCTGTGGACAGTCTTGGGAAAAATTCCCATTTTGCTTATGAGCGGAATTTGGAAACTGAGGAGATAAGGACAAGGTTTTATATTATATCTTGTGTTTTGACACAGGGTCATGGTTTGTGCTAACTCCTATCAGAACATCAAGTATATTTCACTAATGTCACAAAAAAGCAGTGGATATAACAGCTTCCAAAAGGAATGATATCTACACTCTGCTTAAAGGCTTGATGAAATAAAACTATAAAATATTCTGTTCATCCAGTACATGGTAACATCAAAGTGGAAATAATGATAATAAAAAGAAATGGATTCTATGATTCTCCACTCTGTTTTATAACTAAAGCTTTTTGGCCACACTTACCTCCCCATATTATTCAATTTAAGTGAATGCTTGAAGAATGGAAGTTCTCTAGTAAGCATGTTAAGTAAGAAAGCAACTTTAAATGTCATGCACATGAGAATATATATAGCAAAAACCACACAAAAGTGATCATGAATCATAGTATATGGTATGAGCACCAGAAATAAATGATACAGTGTGATTCCAGGTGATCATTCACAGTAACAAAGAACCTTCAAAATGATGTCCAAAGTTTTGAATTTTTGATTATTTTTTTTAACAGCCATAGAGATAAACCAAAAGAATTTCAAATAATTAAAATCATCTGTGGAAACCTACATTAACTTGTGCACATTAAATAATAGAACATGCAAAACTATTAATTTTGCCAAGCAGCAATTTAGTGGTGGTCCTTTGTGATACTTCCCAGCACATTTACATCTGGGAGTAGATAAATTATGACAGATTAAACAGTTGGCTGTGGAACAAATCACACAGCATCTGATGTGTTGCAGAAAAGAGATACTCACAAATCCCAAGTCTGATGGAGACTGAAGTGATTTGATTTTGTCTTTTCCATTTTCCTTTGTTTTAGCCACCACATTGCGACATGGTTCCAAGCAGTTCATATTATCATCGTTTATATCATGTAATTTATATTCTGATTTCTTGACTCTTACACTTTCCTCACAGTGAGTAGGATTCTTGTGTAAACATTCATGAGAGCGCTTACAGAAAAAAGATGCTGTTTAATGTAACCAGATGTATAAAAGATGGCTCTTAAAAATAATTAATGTTAATAGTACAATAATCATCCTGTTAACTAACTCTGCAGTTGGCACTGATCAAGCAATTTCCAATTAAAATCCAAACAGTAATTGCAACTAAAGATATGATTTCTGTAAATCAACTTCATTACTGGAAAACCATAAGCAAAATATTTCATTTTGATACAGACACACTCATATTATTTGTACTAATCTTTTCCCAAATTTGATTTTAACTCCTGCACAGAGGTGTTACCACACCACATAGACACTGCGGCCCAAGAACAACCTACACCTCTGATTGTGCAAACCCATCTTTCTCAGGCTGAGATGCTATGCTCAGCACATATAGCGCAGCAAGACATAGTAACAGAAAGTTTTATTTGAACTATATTTTGCCGAAGGGACTCTGATCCGACAAAGATATGCCTTTTACTGTTTAACTGATTCAAAATTAAGTGCTTTGTTATTTCTTAACCCATGATTTCTTTTGTTCTTCCTTCAGCTCTTTGGTTCCAGGAACATTTTTAATATTCCATTATTTTCTATTATTTCTCTGTCAAGACAAGGGTTGAGGAAAAATGTCAAAATACTAGTATTCCCTGCAGGATTAAATTAATTGCAATGTCTGTGCCATTATCTTGTATTAAATTGTTTTTATGAAGCATATATCAGCTTCTTAAAAAATGATAATATTTGTTGAAAGAAGTGACAGAACATTTAGGGAACTGTTTATCAGATAAAAATGTAAACATATCTTACAAAATAAACTTTGGAAAAGTTTATATGAACTATTTCCTTTGATATGTAAGCTTTCCTCTACAATAAGTATTTGGATTTTCCAATACATTTAACAAACAAGGAAATGAAAGAGTAAGATAAGGACAGTAACATTCCTTGACAGTATTTGCTGGAATGTTAAACATATGGTTTGGTAGGAAGTGATCATACAGACTGCTAGAGGTGTAATACATGCCTTTGCAAAGGAAGAACTCATGTTTTATTGCAAAATGTATTGAGTGCAGCAGTGAAGCACTCAGTCACATGATTAAGTTAAGCACATATCTTAGGTGCTTTATTCAATATTTTTACTTTCTCTTTTTAAGACAATTTAATGGCTGGAGGCCCCACAAGATTTCAAGGATCTTGAAGACAACTGTTACGTGTATCATACATTTTTATAGTCCTTTGTACTGCAAAAATTTCATTATAAAACAATATATTAGAAGAAATTAGAAGAAAACTACTTCATAGTAGTTTTATTAGAAGATCTATTAGATCTATTAGAAGAAAACTACTTCATAGATAAGACAAAAGTAACTATTTGTATTTATACTTTTTATCAATTATATATTTTAGAGCTGGAAATAATTTCCATCAGGTATCACGGATTAAAAAATTGTACCTGGCCAAGATTAGGTATTTAAGTACACTGCCTAAGTCTTCCTTTGCTCTCTGACATTTAAGAAAATTGACCAAATATTAATTGGCAATCTAATGTGTACCCAGATAAACTTTATCCACTACTAGCCTCCATAACATTTCTGGTTTCACACAGAATACTCATCCCTTCTAATTCTTCACCAATTGGAACAGTAGTTTTTTGAGACCAAATCTCATGATGCCAGGGTTATTTTAAACAAAACAATCATTTAAACTATTATGCTTGGATTCCTTTCAGCTGCCTCAAAAATACTGCAATTAAAACATTGTATTAGTCTGTAATTAGCTTGAAATATCAACAGACACCAATTTAATAATTTCTTTAAAGTAAAATAAAACAGAAATGGAAAATTAATTATAATTTATAGCTTGTTATTTTTGTCGATATATGTTTTATAGATCAGACTCTCACTGGGGCCACTGGAAACTAAATACATCATTAGATTCTTAATATGACCCCTAGGAACACTGGTAGTAGCAGAGACATGACAAATTGCTTTATGTCTTTGTTTCCACATGTAAGATCCTTTGGATACAGAAGTTACTACAGCTGCAGATGTGTGTGACAGCCTTTGTGTCTGCTCTCTTGCTCCGAGGCCAAGAGGTGCAGGAAGTAAGGGTATTGTTATTTCCCCAACATGTTTCAAAAGATAGTTGTCATCTCAGCCAGAAGTGACTAAACTTTTCATTCTCATACAGTGGACGTTAAAATGATTAATAAATACAGAATAATATATTCTGCTATAATTTTCAGTGGCTGGGTACTCAGATCATTTAGAGACTGGGTTTGAGGCTTCTATTTCTCATATCAAATCCAACATGTTGAAATTTGTGTGCCTGAAGCTACTCACCTGTTCCTGTGTGAATGACCTGGTTACAGAGAGTTTGGAGACAACTCTTTGAAATAAAAAAGAATAATGCTACAACATGCTGGAAAGAATGTGTGTTTTTACTATTTTCCATACTCTGAGTCTTATAATTTGGGTCAAGGACACTCTACCTGAAAGGACATATTGTGTAACATTTGTCTTACCCAACTTGACCTCCAAAATACTTGTCTAGTGTTCTTTTGCAAAGAGTGGAGAGCACAGTTCCTTTGGAACACAACAGACTTTGCCTTACAAGAGATAAATCACACTATAAGTAAAATCCATTTACTAGAAACAGAAACAGCCTTGACCAGATACAGAAATCATGGATGAGGCTGACATCAACACTAAAATAATCTACATCTATCACACAAATGGAGCCTCTAAACTGAGACATCCTGTCAGACCTGGAAGCTATGGACACAAAATCCATGTGCCTTTCTGCAGTGGCAGCAGAATACATTATGACATTTCAAGTAGCTTTCAGATGTCTACGTTAGGCAAAAAAACTGAGCCATTGGTCTGCACTGGTGTCAGTGCAAGCTCAGTTACCCAGCATATCTGGGGATATTTACATGTAGACATCTACATTTTAGTATGTTCAGCTCAGGAGAATCTCACTGTACCTGGTAGACATCAAAAGCTGATTGACATGAATCCTAGTAGTAGAACCTTTCCTCTATACTAAAGCAAATCTACTACTTAATTTTTACTTTTATGGTCATCTGACAGTAGAAAACAGCTCCTCAAGAACAGTACTGGCATTTCTCACTGAGGTCCAGTCAACAATTTAAGTATAAAATGACACAGGTATAAAAGGATGTGGTTACTGAGAGTAATAGTCTGCCTCACCTTTCACTGACAGTCACTTGTTCCTGTCTCTGCTTTTTCTGTTTCTTTGTACTGCAATAAGCATTTCAGTGGCTGTCCAGTGAAATATTCAGGGAACAGATCCAGCTGAAAGCTATCCCAGAAAAAACACAATAGCTGTTTTTCTTTTGGATTAGTGATCCTGATGTGGTTTGCCACAAAGTAAACCAAATCTCTGTGTTGGTATTAATCTGCAGCTAGAAGCATTAAGTTTTAAAACCCCTAAAATGTCTATTAAATTACAATAAAAAAGAACTGTAGCAGAGTTTGGTCATGAAGTTAGCGAAAAGATTCTGTTTAGGAAGGTATGATTGCCACTCTATGGAAAAATTAGTAAGTCATAGAGAAAAACTTTCAGTTTGGACATATCTTAAGATTTTAATTTGATGAAACATTCTAATGATTACATGGTCACTTCAACTGGAACTTTTTTTAATGACTTGTTATTGGTATGGGGGGAAAAAGTGAGATAAATTGAATTAAAACTATATCAAATAAAGCACAGAGCTATTCACAACTACTTTATAATAACCTGAAATACATTTTAAAAATGTTTTCCAATGTTGCCCTATATCCTGTCACCTTGAAATGACTGTCACCACTCAGTATAAACTGGAGCAGCAAAAGCAGGCAAAGGACATTACTGGTTTTGATCCTGTAACATCTGAGTTATCATTTAGTAATAGTAAAAGTAGTGCCTTTGCAATGCATGTCCTAAAGAAAATGACAGGAACAGTAACAGGTAACCTGAAGGTGCAATCAAAATTAACCAACATATCATGAATTTTAAATATGAAAGGCTAGAAAAACTGCTGCCAGGCTTATCCGTACTTCAATAATTATTCATGGAAGATATGTGATTTATATTATCTGTGGGGGGATAATCTTCAAACAAAAGAAAAGGCAATATGTGTCAAATAAATTAACAGCTATGAATTATTTTTTCAGCTCTAATTTTACTTTACTAATTTAACTTTACTCAAAACACACAGGCATTCTCAATTTATAAAAGCAAATTGAACTTACAAGTTATAATTTATCTGATCTAAATAAATCAGCTCAAGTGCTATGATGTAGAAAAAGATCTTTTAACAACAGTCATTAAAATATCAGAGGGATATCTGTATTTTACACAATGCTTTAATCCACTGTGTAAATCCTTGTTCAGTGGACACATTATGTGTACTTTGTAAGGCCCTTAGCAAAGAATTCCGACATTTTTTTCCTTGTAAAAAGCATTCTTAGCATAGCATCTATCTGCTTTAGCCTCAGTTTTAACATTAGATGTTGATTTCTAATCTAATTTACTTTTATATATGTTGAAAAGAAATACGCATTTATTAGACATAATCTATCACCTCCTAAAAGAGGACCCCAAGATAGCTCGGAGGACTTATAATTATTTCCGTCCACTGGCATTCAGAAAGGGAATGTAGAGCAATTAACTCAGACTCCGAGATCTTTTTGGTGGAAGTCTGAATTTGGATGAGATGAAACCCATAATTAGTTTCCACTGACAGACGTGCAATTTAAACATCTCATCAGGTGTGTCCATCCAAAATCTCTAGTAAGGAGTATCCATCATTTTATCCACCCAGCAGTTTAACAGACAACATCTCCATTAGCATGAATCATTGAGTCTGTAACAACACTGTCTATAGGGGTTAGAGTCATCTGCAGGTAGAATGAGGTGATTTTGTAACACATTGTTATTGTTACTCTTTGATATTTACCTGCTATGCATAGCATTTTTATTACCACTATTTGTTAATTATGGTAAAAAAAAAAACCAAACCAAAATCACACCTTTAAATTTTCCTGTGATGCAAATAAAGAAGAAAAATATCATTGTGCCAAAGATTTGCCTGCCAGATACAGAAGATAATAAAAAAATCATCCTGTTTTAATGGACAAGGTATACAATATGGACACCAAATGGACTAGTTTATACTGGAGCACAATAATTTACATGAAGCCTTAGAAAACGTAATTTGTTGTAATAAACTATTCGTTACAAGGTTAGAAAAGCTAGATATCAGGCTGTCATGTGCAGTCTTGTCAGGTAGTCCTAATTTTTAAACTTCTATTTCCTAACAGAGACCATGCTGTGGAAAAGACAAAATACGGACTGTAAATGCCTGTTATATTCTCAAAGTACCCTGTGCCTCTGGAATACCATGGCAAGACAATTTTTTACAGCAGAATCCTTAAAATATTTTTAGTGTGGTTTTGGTTTTGTAGCAAAAAAAGAGAAATTTCAGCATAAATACATTTGAAGGGGTGTTGAAGGAATTATATATAAATGCAATTTACAAGCAAAACATTTTAATTTAGCTTAATTTTTGATAATTTATGTACTAATGTTGTAATGCAGCAGATGTAGCTAAATTCAAAGATAAAACAAGTTAACCTGCAGTATGACTGCATCTGACGGAATTGTGAGCTTCTAATGAACAACCAAAGCTGTGTACAAATGTTACATGAATGGAAACTGAATATAACCGTTGCATGGATGCTGCAAGACAAAGCCAATGAATTTCTAAAAGCTCTGCTTGGGAATCTGTTGTCCAATAATTCTTCCAGAAGATCATCTGGTTTGAAAGGTACTCACAGCCCTACTAAATAGTATGTGTAGATTCAAGCCAACAAAGCACCTGCCACCTACTATGCAGTACATTATTTATCTCCTACTTTAGAAGATTGTTTCATGCAAGTGCCTCAGGAGAGTTTTCATTTGACATCAATAATATTTTTGAAATTCTGAGTGACCGAGAAATGTGCCTGAGTTACTCTTAGGGACAGATAATAAATACCGCACTTACGGGAAGAAAGGGATTAATATAGACATGAAGTGAAACATAAAACGTTGAAAAAGACATTGTCAAGGCCGATATGCCTATATTTAGATTTACCAGTTGTATTTTGGTTTATGGGAACACATTGCACTCACTTCAACCCACACATACACACTATACGTTTTTCCTCCATTCTTGAATACAGTGAAAATGCAGAGGAAAATAATTTCAGACACAGCATAGGAAGAGCAGATAAACAGCCTATGAGGAACGGTGCCTTCCATACTCACAGACCCACTGCCATCCATATAAATCCAGTTTCCTCCATCCAGATAGAGCAAGTGGTTTTCTTGAAAACATAGCAGCTTTACAGGTTGAAATGAGCAAAGTGACATTTTTTGTGCATGGTTTAAAAACAATCCCCTCTCCACTCCCAAGATGCCCTCTTCTAGGATTAATGGATATATACAGAACAGTTGGTTGAAAACAGGAAAAACCTTTTTTGAAAACAAAAAAGTTTTTTTTTTTAAAACAAAAAAGGTTGTCAGGAAATATTAATACTGAAAACATCATTGATCAAATGGCCTTACCTATTCCAGCTGCTGGCCATGATGGAGAGTGATGTAAGTAACAGATAGATTGAAGAAGAAAATTATTCAACTTGTCCTGGAGAAAAAGGAGAATGAGGGACCACTATGTTGTACATGGAAGTCAGGGAATTATAAACAATATATGAGAAATAGCAATTGTTGTGCCAAACTGCTCTGAAAGAACAGTCTTCATAAGAGATGGGAACATGGACTGAGTCCCAGACAATTTACTTCCCTCCATTGTCTCCAGGACACTCGAATGTCCCAGCAGCAATAGTATGTTAGAAGTTCACTGATTAGCCTAGCCTATCCAAGAAGGTTGACGATGACAGCTGTTGAAGAATCACACTTTGAAATAAAAAACACATGTGATATTTAAGAGACTTGAGGGATGCTAATCCAAATGTACTACAAATAGATTTTCTGGTTCAATACATATGCTCCAAAAAGTTTCTCCTTGAAAATAGGGGGGTGGGGTGTGTATGTAGTTTACATAGCTTGAAACTCTAAATAAATTTGTTACTTTGTGATCAACCCATGCTGTAAGTGTTGAGTGCCAATTATTTCAGAGAGCCATCGCAGTGTGCTCTAGACTCATTAATGTGCCTCTCAGCAGAAAGCCATGGGGCAGGATATTGGAATTCACTTGTCAGGTTTATTCCAGTCTAGTTCATGACACTCTCACAATCAGGTCCCAAATTTAAAAAGTAGTGAATAATCATTCAAAAAGGAAATTTAAAAAACTAAATTAAATTATATTTTAAAAGCAATTTTATAAGCAGAAAAATTCCTTCAGATCTGCTTGGTTTAAAACTAGAGAGACACTGAACAATGTTCTGGGGTTTTTTTCTGAGTTTTTAACAAACATTCCATTCACTTTTTCCATTTGCCACACAGATTAGGCTACTGAATGACACAAAAAAGAAAAGTCTTCAGTGCAGTCAGTTCTGCTTAATGCTTTGCAAATTAAGTCCTGTTTAATTCTAAATTAAAGGAGCAACTAAAGTAAATCAAGCCCAATATTCATGTCCTCTTCCCTACAGACATAATTATGTGCTCCTTAAGAGCTCACCCTATCCAATGCAAGAACGGGAAATATTTAGGTGAGTGGGAAAGTGGAAGACTTCTTAACCAATCACATTTGGAAGAAAAAGCTTAGTGGCTTAGGAAAAAAAAAGTGAACATTTACTGAAGGTGGCTACGTAATTACACCCTTTTCTAATCTAGATTATTCATGTGTCTACTAGGCCTTATAAGGCAATCTCCCCAGCCATATCATTTACTCTGAATTCACTTAAGGGTTTTGTTAGTTTGGGTTTTTTTTTATTCCTGAAAGAGAGCACTACCTTCAAACTAGAAAAGCATCAGATTTCTTGTGAAAGCAATAAAATAGTCTCTGGCACAGAGAGTCTTTTTCTTGAGAAATTAAAAGAAGGAAAAGTAATTTTGCTCAGTAAGTAATTGTGAAGTACAAAGAGTTGGAATAAGAGGTTTAGAAGTCTATGTAAATGCAGCCACAAGGACTATGAATGTGCAACATGCTCAATTAGGGGAAATCAGTATAAGTGTTAGACTTCCATACTGTTTTGGTGTGTTGTAGCTTTTTGGTTGGGTGGTTGGTTTTTTTTTTCCTTTTTCCCTTTCTTCCCTATTTTCTTTCTTAATGGATATAATTCTATTTGGTCTGCAATACAAATTTGCATGTACTGTGTCCTTGTATACTTAGCTGTCATTCAGTAGAAAGAACAGACTATACTATAAGTAATAATGGCAAAACTGAACAAAACCCTGGGCTATAAATAGGGATTTGCTAAGTGCATTCTGAAAGGGATGAAAACTGGTGTGAATAGAAAATTGAGGCTTTCTTACCTGATCTTGAATTTACATTTTGTACTGATGTACTCTGCAGTCATTCAATAGCATGACTCGCTGGGTAGGCACAGCAGCTGGGAGCTCTTTTTTGGGAATAGAAGGCCAGAATAGAGGAGGTGTAAAATTATAATAAAAAATACAAAGATTTTAACAGGAAGAAGAAATAAAACAATTGATTATTACAATAAATTATAATTTAGTGTAATTTAGGTATTGATTATTACACTAAATGTTGATTTGTAGCTAAAATCATTGCTTTCAGTCTAACTCTGTGGAATACAAGAAGAAAAAGTACCTCAGATAGCTTTATTTAGTATTTGTATCTGACTGGCAGGCATTTTAATCCATTTGTAAACTTGTACCGTGGTTTGTGTGTACTCATACATGTGCACAGAAAGAAAATATTTCTAAGTGGTTTATTTGAGAATAAGGGATAAGAATAAAACAAGGAAGACCAAATGGAAGAAGAGTAACAGCATCTTTTGGGTCTCATTTTATCTGAATGAAAAAAACAAGTCAGGGTAGAGAGTATATGAACGAAAGGTATTCCACACAGTCAAAAAACCAAGAAAAAACCAACAAAACCCCAGAAACTAGAACAAACCCCACCAGCGAGCAACATTTTAAAGAGTTACTAACAAATTTAGGAGCCTGGGTCCTGTTTTCAAATGACATAAATTATGAGGAGAAGTTTGCAATAAGATTTAGGCCTCAGAAATCCATTGTATTAACTTTTCTTCTGTTAGTGAAAATCTCAGTCCACTGGAGACTCAAAGTGAGTGTGTTAATGAAAGCCACAAAGGAAGAGATTACCCAGGTTGATGACACGATTATTTGCCAATTTACGTTGGCATAATTACACATCTGGACCCACAGTTTCTTCAGGTATTTCTAAAAGCCTAAATTAGATTCATAACTTACTTAAGACGTCTGAAGATTTTACTCTTTTAGGACTTCTGAAAACTTCTCCCTTTTTCACCTTTCTTACATAACATGATTACAGATGGTCACATTGGTAGGATGTAAATAACAATCAGCTATATTTCAGAATTCAAAGATTCTACGTAACAAAACTCTGAAATCACATCAAAGGTACATGCTCTTACACAAACAACAGATTAACATTCTTGCAGTTTAGTTATCTCCATAAATGTGGGACAGTGTAAATGGAAGTGCATCCTTCAATATTTAAGATTTTTCCAGTGTGTCACAGGGTCACCGTAAGTTATCATGATTCATTTCACATTAGAACATCTCTCTAAGGAAGCTTATTGAAAAAGATACTTGACATTTCATGTTCTGCTTAAAAATCCTATTCTCCAGTTATTCCGAAGTCCTGAGTTAAAAAAACTAATATAGATTTTTACACAAAGAACAAAATGATGGGTTCTTTCCTACTTAGGATATAGTTCAGCCTAACTGGAAACTTGCCTGTAATTTATATGTATTGACTATTGCAGTCAGCTTTTATCTCTGATACACAAATGGATACACCGATGAAGGGAAAAATCGGCCATCCAGGGTATTATAAAATAGAAGAAGAATCAAATAATATTTGAAATGGATGATACCCTGTATTGAAACTAGTCTTCATTTGGATGTGCTATAATGGAATTAGAATATACAAACACAGCTTATTAAAAGAATTGGTATCTATTTACTTTTCTTTTAGATTATTTCTCTATCTTCTTGGAGAAAGAAAGATACGTTTCCGTGAGGCCTGCAGATAAATGCTGCATGTGATTAGATAGTGGCATTTTAGCAATCGCAAATGGCCCAAAATTTTTTAATTTCTGTATGAATTATGTTCAGTCCTGTCAGTGATTTATTGTTTCTACCTATGCTTACAAATACAATGCTGTTACCCTTTGAATCATATGCATCATATAAATCACATGTTCATACACCTAGACCTATATGCTAACCATGACAAATGTTTAGTATAAAATAAGACAAAAAATTAATCCAAGGAGTGCATATGGTACTCAGCATTAAGACTGAGAGAATGAGGCTTGTTCAGCCTGGAGAAGAGAAGGCTCCGGGGAGACCTTACAGCACCTTCCAGTGCCTGAAGGGGCTACAAGGAAGCTGGAGGGGGGAAGGACTTTTTACAAGGGCCTGTAGTGACAGGACAAGGGGTAACGGGTTTAAACTGAAAGTGGGGAGGTTTAGATTAGATATCAGGAAGAAGTTCTTCCTGGAGAGGGTGGTGAGGCACTGGAACAGGTTGCCCAGAGAAGCTGTGGATGCCCCATCCCTGGAATTGTTCAAGGCCAGGCTAGATGAGGCTTTCAGCAAGCTTTGACATCATTCGCAATCTTTGTTACCAAGGTTTGTTGTCTCTTCTGCCTCTACATAGTCATTTGTCTCTTCAAACACTTCTCCCAGCTTTATTGCGTTCTCATATATTTTTGTGTTGCTTTTATTTTAGGGTTTCCTCTTTACAGACATCTCTTTAAACATGATTTTTCTTACTGTGCATTCATCCAGGAAAAAGAAATGTTACCATTAGGCAGATATTTCCACAATGTATATTTCTTTAAAACATATGTTCAGCATCTTATTTATTTAATTATACCATATAAGTTTGTTGCCACATAACTGTTTACTGCAAGATCATGGTTCTGTAAATGGGTCGTACCTTGCTACAAAGTGTTTCTTAGAATAATTATTGGTTAATTATTGTTTTCAAGAGAAGATATAAACTTTTTTTCATAAGCTATAAAATAAAATGATCTAGCTCAGTGTTTCTGCTCACTTCCTACCTAATCAATTCATCACTGGTAGACGATCAGTAGCTGAGAGCTCTCAGAACAGAAAGATCTCTTCACCTAGGCCATGGATACGTATTTCCCACTGAACAGAAAATTTATGATTTGATATCACTTTTGGGGAAATAGAGTTTCTTAACAAAACTGTCATTTATTTTCACTCTATTAACATTTCAACCCTATTAGCATCTTTTAATTTCTTTTTTATGCAGCTAATGGCATTTTGCTCCATATGTATAAAAAAAGCAGTGAATGTTAAAGCCATTTTAATATCAAATCTGGGAGATCAAATTGATACAATTATAAAAAGAACTGAAAAGTTCTATCCATAATGTTCTTTTTACCAAAAAAAGTGACCATTTCACTTCAGAAACAAGTAGCATATTTCACTCATTTAGAAAAGCTGAAGTTACATTTTCCTATTTCTCCTTCATAAAAATTATAAGAGTTTTAAACCAGTTTTAGCATTGGGCCATCATAGTTGTTTGCATCAATGTCACATTAGAATGAAGTTGGAAAATTAGATTAACCCTTTTTCTGATAAATGCTTTTGTATGGGAAATTTCTCCATCAATGTAAAGCTGGCAGGGTAGCTTTACAGTACGTAATTTCCAGGACCATTAGGGAATAAGTAGGTCCCAGGAGGAAAAGGGTATTGCCTTGTTACTATATCCTCCGATGCCATCAAATAAGTACTTCAGGTGTTAAGACATGCACACACAGTACAAATCAGGCTTACCATTTTTCTAAATTATGCTTCATATCATCCTTCTCCAAGTGTCTAGGAATGGTAAAATGCAAACTTGGATATAATAGAGGTCTACAGAATAAGCATACTTCAGATGCAGCTAAAGGTCTGGAACCAGAGCCAAAATGTATGAGGCACCACTGAAATCAGTGAGACAGGTCCTTAAATATCTTTTTACTTTTCTTCTGAAGTTCATCATATGTTTCACCCTGTGGAATTTCTAACATTCCCTTTATATAACCGCATAATTTCTGCTCTTAAGGTTAATTTAGAATTACTTAGTGAACTTCTTAACTGTTGCATTTTTATGGGCAACAGTAGCATTTTTCTTATCTCTCTGCCATGCCTCTCTTCCTCCTTTTGTATTCAAAATTTATAGGTCTTCTGTATGATTGATCAAACACAATCATGGAATACATAACCTTTTTCATGTTTTGACAATTTGACTAATGTCATAATTCTTGAGAACTGGAATGCTGATAAATTAACAGAGTTCTGCTTTCAATCTCCTTGACATCTGCCACTGAAATCTGCATACAGACACACTCTGGTAGTTTTGTTGCTTCAAGGTAAGACCAGATCTAATTAACTCCACACTTAAGTATAAGAAATACTCTCTGAGGTGAAGGTAAGTATAACCAGGAAAGAAAAGACTAGACATGAAAATCTTTCAGAGCATCTTACTTTGGGGAAAGAAAACATGTAGGTAAAGTATTCAGGTGTTGCTATTTTTCACTGAGTTTCCTAGTACGTAAATCAGAAAAAATGGTTTGGATAGCCTGCAGCATATCTTGGAACAGCATAGGAACTTAACTTCTTATGCTCTTATAGAAGAATAAGGTATAGACCCATAAGACAAAAAGTTTAAATTCTTTTTTTCACAATTGAAAAATTTATAAACCCTTTATCATTTAATGGACATTCATTATAATACATTTAAAGCAAAATATTTAAATACTAAACTAAGGTCTCTTTGTATCATCTTATCCTGTTCCTCACTTTGCCCCACTGATGATTACAACCACAGGAAAAGAAAATAAAACAATTCACATGGGGTATGTAAAATATAAATTACTGATGGCTACTGCCATGGGACCAATTACTCACTTTCATTACTTCCTTAGATATTGTGTAGAAGAACAGCACTGTTTCTTTGCTGCAATGTGAATATGTCATAAAAGTGCCTATAAAATCCATAGTGAATTAGCAGTTACTACCAAATATAAATTGATGTACAGTAGAGAAGTTGATTTATATCTTGTGCTCATGCACTGCAGCTGACAGTAATTTGGCTGTATTTTTTCAGGACTTTTTATACATTATATAGAAAAATCTTTTCTTTGTACTGCATATGTATTGTTTGTTTGTTTGAAGATAAATCACATTTCATTGTATGGTTCATTCTCATTTTGTTTTCTTGTAAAAATGAAGTTTGGGAATTGTTTAGTATCCTTTCACATGAGGGTACTGTACTGCACCTAAATACTTCATGATGCAATGCTACTACATGTGTAACATAGCAATCTTCATAGTCATCTGAGAAAAACACGCTGGCATCCAAAGAAAGCTTAAATGAACTAAATAACACTGCTTTAGTTGACAACTGATAATATATGATAATCACTTTTCAAAAGCTGCATGTCCACATACATGTATGTTCAGGCCTAACTTAGTTTAAAACCCATTGACATAGGTAGATGAAGTTGTGCAGTTCACTGTGTTTGAATGTTAACTGAAAGCCATGACCAAGTAAAGTGTGAATTTAGGGACAATATTGAAAAAAAAGGTACAAACACTTTTAAAATTTGCTAAAGTACTGTCAGGCAATAACTTACTTTGGTTCCAATAATGCTGAATGTGAAAAGTCACTCCATGATGATTTGTCTTAATGTTTGGTTTTGTGTTTTTTTTTCCCCTGGAAAAGCACAAGCAATGAAGAAAACGTGGAAAGATAAGGTTGAACTACAGAATTAAGGAAGAAAATTCTAAGGATTCTTTTACGTAGAAGTATGTAAGTTCCTTTAAATACAAGATACTACTGGATACTGGATGCCCAGAGAAGTTGTGGTTGTCCCATCCCTGAAAGTGTTCAAGGCCAGGCTGGATGAGGCTTTGAGCAACCTGGTCTAGTGGAAGGTGTCCCTGCTCATGGCAGGGGGGTTGGAACTAGATGATCTTTAAGGTCCTTTCCAACCCAAACCATTCTGTGATATACCATGACTACTTCAGAATAAAGTTATGTAAATGACCTGTGATAAAAAAAAAGGCAGGGTGATAACATTGTTCTTGCATTAAACAACTATACAACATTCCCTTGATATAATATCCACAACAATCAGTGAACGTTGGGTATAAGCAGAAATAGTTTGCCGTTTTCTAAAATGAACGAAGAACATTCGAGTGAAGATCTTGTGGATTATTGCTACTGTGCCTTGAGAGGTCACTTTCAAGGTTATTTCTTAATACCTTTAGTACAAAATGAAATAATTCAGTCTCTTTTTGCCAGGATTCCCTTCATTCTTCTCTTTTCACAGAAGGTGCAGCACCTGAGGACACCCAGAAGCCTTTATTGGCCATGATGAACACCATATGTTAATCTATACAAATCCTTTCCAGCTTTTAGCATTTGGTTCCTTGGCATATCCCCAAGGAAACAGTGTAACAGCTTTGGAGTTGCCTGCAGAACTGTCCTATGATTTGTCTCTGATGTAGCTGGGTGAACTGTTTCCTTGTTTCTCTGAAAATTAGATTATTTTAATTTACCTGATCCCCAAGAAAATGTAAAGCAAGATATTTATGGTGACATTAATT
This sequence comes from Eurypyga helias, assembly GCF_000690775.1. Lineage (NCBI taxonomy): Eukaryota > Metazoa > Chordata > Aves > Eurypygiformes > Eurypygidae > Eurypyga > Eurypyga helias. The sequence continues at coordinate 21,743 of NW_010227583.1, read as the reverse complement.
TAATGGTTTTCTAGGCTTCTCTTTAATGACCCAAATAAAAGGAGAATATTTTGTTTATTTGGTATAAGCTCATGAATGAAGAGAGGAGAGATAAGTGAGGAGAATAGATACATTATTTAATTTTTAAATTTTCATTGTCTAGGAAGTTTTTCTTTCCCAATCCTTGTAAAAATTCCAAAGTTTTAAAAGATTAGATTTTGGACATGATTTTCCTTTACAATGAGAGTTGCATTAGTAGGCATTACTACAAATGACTAAAGCAAATGAAAGGAAACTGAGGAAGCAGTTAAAAAAATGAACTGGGAAGAATGAAGACACATATTTTTAGCATATGAAAAAAATGTAGAAAAAAGGACACCAAGAAAAGTCCCTTCTACACATGTATTAGTTTTTGCCAATGTTTTGTTTCAGGTTTCATCTATTGCAATCAATATACCGTATTTTTATCAAGATTGTACAGAAAGATACAGTAATAAGTGCATCAGAAAGATTATCTCACCTTCTTCAGATGGTATCAGCATGTATTACAGAATTCTGCCTTAAGCACCTATTTTTTGGTTATACTAAGCCTTCCTGAATCACTCCTCTTCAAAAAAATAAAAAAAAGGTTGATCTATACTAATCAATCTTTATTTTACAGACAATAAGAAAGATTAAAATGAGAAAAAATCCCATTACAACCAAGAATTGATCTTGAACCTCCCCTAAAGTTCTGAAAAATTTTATCGACATTTAACTCCTGTCATAATAGTATAATAATTACAAATAATTATGAATTCAGGAATAGTATTTATTAATTTGCTTATATCTTCATTCTTTCTAGTCTTCAGTAAAAGTGAAATTACTGTAATATAAGTAGACACATGATTCCTCTAGCAGTTATCCTCAGATAATATGAGGAATTTTGTCAGTAAATATTCTTTCCTTTAGGTAATGCATAGTTACCATGAAAGTGTGTGTCTACAACTAGCAGTTGGTGCAAACTTTGTTTGCAAGGCCAGCACATGTAGCAAACACATGTGTAGGCAAATGCAATGTGGCCGCAGGTTTGCCGCTTTTCAAACCCTAGTCCTTCCTTCTGTGTCTCACTAGTCAGTGATATAGACACACAGAGTATAAACAAGTAAAAATAGGATTCAGCTCAGTTGTCTAACCAGAAAGAAGAGCCAATTTACTCTGAAATCAGGGCAAATCTGTAGGCTGCACTTTATATGTTTACTTGTATTTTTCTTCTGTACAGACTCTCTCTAAAGAGAGAGAAATCAAACACAGTGTCATCAGTATGATAAATGTAAAACATATATTGGGCTATATAATAGTTTATTCAATATCTGTAAAACATATTGGGCTATATAATAGCCTATTCAGGGTTAATGTATTGACTACTGAGCAAATGACAAGCAGTGTGAAGCAAGCCTGTCTTCAGTGGATGCAGAGCAACTGGGTGGGAGAATGGTGATTACTGAGTTTTGAGACTTTCTTCCATGGAATTATTTTGAACTGAAGTTTTCACACACTTGCAGACAATCTAATGAATTCGAATTATATGGCAATATAATATATACTGGATACTCAGTATAAATAATACTTTCAGGTGTATCAGGTACCTTCACCAATCAAATTTAGAAACTTAAAGTTGTCTTAGATAATTAAATAACATGACCTCAGCATCTCCTATATTTATATTTTAGCACGTGTCTCTTTTACAAAATTTTTACAAAGGAAGACTAGTAAGTGTTCCAACCTGGAACTGCCACATATTTATGGAAGAACTGTTTAATTGGTGTATGTATGAAGAATTTGTATGGGGATGCTGTATTCTTACACAAGCAGTATTTACCTCAGGTACAGCCTTTGATGACTGACAGCGTACTGCTTTGTTTACAAAGAACCCTCAAATGTTCCTCATGATTGATACAGTAGGAAAGGAATTTGCATACTGAATGGTAAATTAATTTTTAAATGCCAAGTTTTTGCATAAGATTACTCTTTGAATTAGCTGAGATTTAATTAAAAAAAAAGTATTCCAAATCAAAGAATTAGGAAAATGTTAAAATACAAAAAAAAAAGGGGGTGGGGGGGCGGGAATGTCTCAAGACAGCAGTCAGTGTAAACTTCTCATGTTAATTAGTGAATCCAATTGATTCACCATGATGTGTTTCCCTTATAGTCTTGTGTGTTTGCTACTGTAATTTATGTTTAAAAGTGAAAAGTGATTTTGAACTGAAAGATGATTTTTTAAATAACAAAATTAATTTCAAGCTGTATATTCTGTAACAAAAATGGGTTGAAAATGTCTTTTTTTTTTTTTTCAAGAAAGTTGAAGCACAGACAAATTTCATCAAAATAATTTTGGTGATTTCCTTAAGCAAGCTTGTTAAGTTACATCTCTGAATACTAGAAAAGAGATATTGTGTAATTATCTGACAAATCATGGTCTAGAAACAACATTTCCAAAGAGGGAAGGATTGTCAGGGTGATTAAAAGAAACCACCATTATAAATTTAACATGAGTTGTGCTGAGCATACATTTGTAAGTCTATGTTGTGATGAAGAAAAAGATTCAACTGTCAGTAGAGTTTTCTCCAAAGCATTCAGAGGATCTTTACAACACACACACAGATAAAAAACCATGACCAAACAACAAACCCTGAAAACCTTTTCTGCAGACTCTGAACATATTCATCTCATCTAATCTTAGGCTTCCATACGTAACGCCAGATTTGAATTAACCAGTCCTGAATTCAATTTTTTGTCAACAGAAAAATAAACACTTTGGAGAACAACTTCGATTGTAAAATCGAAGGTTACACACACTTTAGAGGTTTCTGTTTCTCTTCTGTATAGGGTGGCTAGACAACCAGCATACATGTAGATGTCTTCGGTATCTACACTGAGTTCTATTTATTACTTTGATTTATTTTTGTAAATCCTCTGTCCTTAAAACTCACAAATGTTCATTGGTAAATGGGCAGAGCCTTCACAGGTTTGTCTTGTTTCTTATTTCTGGTCTGATCTCATTCCATATTTGTAAGATGTATCATCCACTTGATTACTGGCATAAGAATAAGACATCTGTTAGTCCAGTCAACAGGAAAAGCTCTTTACACACATTTTTTACAAGTAAACAAAAATGCCGTCCATTAAGCAATTTGGGTAAATTTTTTAGCAGAATTTTGTTCATTTAATGTCAAAAAGATGATTTCAGCAAGAAAGAAAATGCTAGTGCTACTGAAGTTTCAGAAAATGATAACATATATTGCAGCGCTCAGAACATAGAGAATATCAGTGAAGACCATTCTAATTAGAAAACACTGGTGTTCAATCACAGAGATGTTTAAAATCATGTTAAATGCCATCAAGGCTTCACTAGAGTCTGCTTTCGCTAACCTCTGGCATTAGTTAACCGTGTTTCAAAGACATGGAAATCTGTACTGCTTTTCTCTTCATTACATTTTTCAAAAGAAAGTGAAGTATTCAGAAAAAGCAACTTAGTGCTATTCTGAAGTAAAGTTACATCACTGAAAGAATATAAAATCTGGATCAGTTAATCAGAGTTCAAAAAAGACCAAAAATTAGTGCTGTTCAAAACACAGTGCTGCACAGTGCTGGCATTTATTCCTTGTGTTCTGATTTCCCAGAAACATACTGTACTGTTGAAGAGGAACTGGCCAACAATTTTGGTGAGTGGAGAACTGGAAGTTCATAATCCGGAGTTCACGTTTCTTTTCGTGCTGATGCAATGAGAAGGGCAGTTCTTTCAGCTTTGTCCACTGCACTACATAAAGTCACAGAGTAATGATATTCACCTTGTTTATAAGAAAAAGACCATAAAAATCCTTTAAGTGGAGCTGTTAGCAGTCTGTTGCTCTGATCTGTACAAAATGCACTGCAACACTTGTGGTGAAAATGCCTAAACAGTGCTGTAAATATAAAACATGTAAATATCATAAGGAATATAAAATATATGTAAAAGTAAAACTGAGCCTTTCGTGGGAAAATGCATGCCTTCCAAGGGGTACTATTGATGCAGTCATGCCTGGTTTGAAGGCAGATAATACACTGACAGAAGAATATAGAACAGGTAGCATCATCAAATTGATGAGCTTGTCTTCCAGAGAGTTTGCTGACATCCACAAAATCAAATGCAATACTCAGGCAGGCCCTGAACCATGTAATTATATGTTTTGTTCTTCTCTCCAGCTTCTACAGAATCTGCACAGAAGGGAAATAAGTCAAACCAACCAACCTAACAAAAACCAAACCAAACCAAAAAAGAAACAAACAAAAAAACCCCACCAAAAAAAACCCAAAACACCATAAATGCCCTGAAAATTAATCTGACACCCCAAATAAACCTTGAATAAAAATCTGTCATGAGAGTCCAGGTTTGCAGCCTTGTAAGCATACATAGACCAATGGAGCCAAGTCTTTTTATAGACCCCAGAAAAAGAAAGATTTTCCATCAATATTTTACTTGTGTTTATTCCTTTCAAGTTAAATCAGAACCTGCTTTGGTGCTTTGAGTGCACATAATTAATTTTGTTACAGGACCATTTCCCTAGATGTGATCACTTTGTGTAACTCAATGAAACTTCTATTAAACTTGATATGCCTGAAATCATGCAAACAGATCCTCATTAGCATTTAGCAGTCTTATTTTACTGAAATTCACACCTTCACACCTTCATTGCATGGATGAAGTCCCACATCTTTGATAAAAACTTGTTCAAAAATCAAAGCAAGTTACAGAATGGCAATTGAATGAAAGGGTGATAAAAAAACCCACAACCACAACATGACAAATCAAATCAGTTTACTATCCACGCTCAGTAAAGATTGTTTCCTCTGCATAACTTGGATTTCAGAAATTCATGTGTCATTTTAAAATTGCCTCTTAGTCCTTCTACCACTTCAATCACAGATGAACATCATCTTTCACACTGTGCTGGGTTTGTGTCGTGATTTAGGCCCAGCCAGGAACAAAAGACCAGGAGGCCGCTCACTCACTCCTCCCCCATTCCCCAGTGGAATGGGAAGCAGAAAATACAAGGAAAAGTTCATGGCCTGAGGCAAGGACAGGGAGGGATCACTCACCCATTATGGTCATGGTCAAAACAGACTTGTCTTGGGGAAGAAAAATCCATTTAATCAGTTACAAGCACATCAGGGTAGGACCATGAGAAACAAACCAAAACCAAAACAGACCAGATATTAAAAACCTTCCTCCCATCCCTCCCTTCTTCGCGGGCTACCTCCTCCCACCCCAGTGGCACAGGGAGGTAGGGAACAGTGGTTTCCCTGTCAGTTCACCACAGTTGTTTCTGCTGCTCCCTCCTCCTCAGCAGGGCAGAACTCCTCACACTCTGCCCCTGCTCTATCATGGGGTCCATCCCAAGGGAGACTCCCTCCCAAACCTCCCTGGCATGAGTCCTTCCCACGGGCTGCAGTTTTCCCCTTTAACTGCTCCAGCGTGAGACCCTTCCGCGGGCGTGTGGACTCCTTCAGGAGCGGACAAGTCCAGTGCCAGCTTCCCACAGAGTCACGGGCTCTTTGGGTGCAACCGCCTGCTTCAGTGTGGGGTCCTCCCTGGGCTGCAGGGGGGTCTCTGCTCCCCCATGACCCTCCATGGCTGCAGGGGCACAGCCTGCCCTCTCACCACGAAGCTTCTCACAGGGGTCACAGGGCTGGCCCTTTCCCTGCTACCAAAACCCACCACCACAAAATCCAGCTAGTAGCTGGTATGGGGCTATGTTTTGGAATTGTTCTGAAAAGAATGTTGATAACATTGATGTTTTAGCTGTTTACAGGTAATGCTTATATTAAACCAAGGACATTTTCAGTTTTTCTAACTGCCTCTGTTCTCCCAGATTCTCAACAAGCTGTGTGTCATGATTTAGCCCCAGACAGCAAGTAAGCACCACACTGCTGCTTCCTCATCTCTTCCCAGCCCACCCCATGTGGGATGAGGGAGGCAATTTGAAAGAAAACCTTGTGCATTAACATAAATCCAGTTTAATACAACAGAAAAAGACAATAATAATAAGAAGAATGATATTATTGATAAAAGAATATACAAAACCAAGTGATGCACAATGCAACGATTGCTCACCACCTGGTGATCAATAGCCGATCTCGGAGCAGACATCTCCCCCTCGCCATCTCAACTTACATAACTGAGCATGACATCTTATGGCATCATCTCTACAAGAAGCTGGGAGGGGACAAAGCCAGGACACCTGACCAAAATGACCAAAGAGATGTTTCATGCCATATGGGGCAGGGTGGGTGGTGGTGAGCAAGCAGCTGTGTGGTGCCCAGTTGCCATCTGGGGCTAAACCACGACATGCATGCAAGCATAAAACGACTCACAGCTTCTGGGAATTTGAAAACAGAATAGTTGATAATTACCTTTTCTGACAGCAGTTTCGGAAATTTTAACTATTTGTGAAAGTATTACATTATCTATTGTACAAACTGGCATACTGTATAAAACACATGGAGGAGAGATGAAAGAGAAAGGGGGATTAGTGAAAGAAATCACAGAACCATGTTCTGTAAACTGACTATCAAGGCTCTGGAATAAATGGCATACCAGATAGGTGTCTGGAACAACCTGTTGTTGATTTATAGATTAAAAATTATAGTAAATTATGTATATAAGCAGCAGACAAAAAATGGTTTGACTTACTGCAAAATAATGCTTTGACTGGATCACAGACACAGGAAAAAAGTTACTAAAATACAAAAATCTATTAAAATGAAAGAATATTTCACAGATCTACAATAGCAAGCTAATTATACCTGAAAGCTACTTCAGTACATTGAATTTGTCTTCACAGTAAGTACAGCAGCTGACCATAGTGTACTAATGTTACACGAACATTCCTTTTTAGTGAATTTGATATAAAGCTGGGCCTATAAAGTTGCGTATGGCGTCTGTAAGATTATAAAACTAAAGTTCCATTAAACCGGCTTTTGTATTTGTTCTAGTCTAGTGTTGACTTTTTGTTCTTGTGAAAGTTTGATCCAGAACTGCTCTTCAGCTACAAAAATGGTGTCGTCGTTTCTATTCATATGCTGCACAAGCAAATCCAATTGTTTACAATTACCTTTCCAAGCCATTATGATAGGAATACAATTTGCTGGCATTTACCAAAAGCCTTAGGCCAGTCTGTTGCTTCCGACAAGAAGAAATTTATGATGGGGTGTTTTGCTAAGAACTAACTAGGAATGAACATGAGTGAATTAGTATGTGCCGTAATAACAAAGGAGAAATAATGTAAGATTTCTTGTTACTCAGAAGCAGAATCTACCACCCAATAGCTGAGATTCACTGAAGTATTGGACACATAAAATCAAATCTAAGATTTGTTCCTGCCAGCTCAACTATCAGAACTGATGAAAATGTCTTATGCAAAATGTCCTGCAGATGAAAGACACAAAAGACAATACAAAAAGGGAACAAAAGAAAGAGTCTTCATGTGGGTGAAGGCACTGTGACCTGTGGGTAAGGCCAAACTGGAGAAGGTACACATCAAAGCATCTGTGACTGTAGGTAAGGCCACGCTGTAGCAGGTATATTTCTCATGGCATTGTGGCCCATGGAGAAGACCATGCTGGAATAGGCGCACCTCCAAGTGACTATAGCTGTGGATAAATCTTTGCTGCAGTATGTATACCTCAGGAGAGATTGTGGCTCATAGATAAGGCTCCACTGGCAGCAGGTACACCCCTAAGGGAGCAGGTACATCCCTAAGGGACTGCCATCTGAAGATAACGACTGTAGCAGGAACCCCTCATTGCCAGCCAGGCTAGGAGCAAGGCATGGAGTTCATTGCAACGTTAAAACCTTTAACTTGGCCCAAAGGGATGAGGGGTGGAGATCGTAATGGAAATACCTTTAAATTGTTGTAACGCATTATTTGAGTTGCATGCTATAGGAATTACTAAAGCAGAAACCACGCAAACCAATGGAGGAGAAGCCTTTCAAGAAGCAGTACAAGCAAAGCAGTGACCTGACCTGGGCTGGCTTTGGTGCCCAGTAACTCCATACAACACACCACCTCTCCTGTCCTGAGTGACCACCGTTAACAGAGGTAGCTCAAAGTAATGGACTATGTGACATCAATGTACATTTTATGGATATTTTACAAGGATTGTCCATAGACTAAAGGAACAATATCTGTGTATTATGTAAAAACTTCTTACAAGAGCCTGTAGTGACAGGACAAGGGGTAATGGGTACAAATTGAAAACAGGGAGGTTTAGATTAGATATCAGGAAGAAATTCTTCACAGAGAGGGTGGTGAGGCACTGGAACAGGTTGCCCAGAGATGTTGTGGATGGCCCATCCCTGGCTGTCCTCAAGGCCAGGCTGGATGAGGCTTTGAGCAACCTGGTCTAGTGGAAGGTGTCCCTGCCCATGGCAGGGGGGTTGGAACTAGATGGGCTTTAAGGTCCCTTCTAACCCTAACCATCCTATGATTCTAAAAGATGGGAAGCAGAAAGGTGGTTAATGAGAATGTATTGAATAGTGAGGGACTTGAATATAAGTAACAGTATGAAACAAGGGGTGGAGAACATGCTAGTTTCAGCTGGGATGGAAATAATTTTCCTCACAATAGCTAGTATGAGGCTATGTTTCGGATTCGTGCTGAGAATACTGACACCATACTAATGTTATCAGTTGTTGCTAAGCAATGTTTTTATCAAGTCAAGGACTTTTTCAGTTTCTCATACTGCCTCTGTGTTCCCAGCTTCTCTTCTACAAGAAGATGGGAGGGGACACAGCCAGGACAGCTGACCCAAACTGACCAAAGGGATATTTCATTCCATAACATGTCATAATCAGTATATAAGCTGGGGGGAGTGGGCCATTCATCTCTTACTTTCTCTCTCGGTCTGGATCTAGCACTCTCAGTGTGGCTATTGGAGTCTGGCTCTGCTGGCTCACTGGCTCTTGGGATTTTGGGCTCTGGCTCACGCTCTGGCTCTTGCTGCTCAAGGACGTAAGTAGATGGGTGGCGATCAGTTGTGTCATTTGCTTTCTTTTCCATTATTTTTATTACATATTATTACCAGAAGTAGTGACAGCAGTATTTTCATTACATATTATTAGCAGTAATGTTAGTACTATTATTATTAATATTACTGGTATTGTTAGTATTATTAGTATCGTTATTTTATTTTATTTATTTTCAATTATTAAACTGTTCTTATTTCAAACCACATGTTTTCTTCTCTTTTCCTCAGATTATCCCCCCCATCCTACTGGGGGAGAGGGTAGGTTGGCAAGTAGGGGTGTGGGACTAAGTTGCAGGCTGTGGTTAAACCCCGACACCCAGTTTCTCAGGGCGAGGCAGGGAGGAATAAGTATTAACATATTTATAAAAACCCCGAATTAAAATCTTTTGTCTGTGCTTCCTGTTGAACACTTATTTTTAAAGGATTTTAAATTGCTTGTACGGCTATCTCATTACCCGTAGCCTATATCAAATGCATTATGTTTCCTATTTCCTTTTTAGTATAACAGTCAGAATTGTTATTGCAAAGAGATAAAAGAATTCAATGTCATTATTAAAAAAGCTGCATTTAATTAAGAAGTTACATTTAATTAAATATCAGAGCTCCAGATTCCCCCAAATTTTCTGTGTATTTATGGCTTAGATGTGATGCTTAATTTTTCTCTTATGTTTTTTCTCATAGCATAAATGGAAAATTAGCCAGAAAGTTGTCTAACATTTAGCTTCTGTTTATGCAAAAATCATATCCTAGCTCGTAACAAGCATGGTGGATTCCTCTAAGTTGCCTTATGGAACAGCACGAACAACACTCCTAAATCAATATTCACCATGGAGAAGACAAGGAAATCTTCACCCTTGATTTTGACAAGGAAATACACATAGCACAGCTCAGCACTACAGAATAACCTACAATAACACCACTCATTCAGTGCTCTTTGTGCCTTCACCTCCTTTCAGGAGCATGTTCATACACCTGAGCAGTTGAAGTTAATGATAACTATGGCGGCTCAGAAAGACCTGCAACACGTCTGCATTTAAGTACTGTAAAATTATTTTACAAATATTAGATAGTTGATATCCCTAACTTATTTGCTTTTATATTCATCATGTGAATGCATATTAGCAAGAGTCAAACATTTCTGCGGTACCATGTATGTTTATAAAATGGTTAAGCTTTTCACCTGACCTCGTTAGAGAATTCATCTGACAGTGAATCATGGTAATAAATGTACTTACATTTATTGGGAGCATTTTATTCTCCTTGTTTTTATAATGCCCAGTTTCTCAAGTTAGATTATGCTGGCAATGTTTATCCACAATTCAGTTTTTCAACTGCAAAGGTTGCTAATAACTTAATCAACACCTCTTGATTATGTATCATGTTCTTTTTCTGTTTGCTCTTCGCTGTACCCCAAGTCAGTTCTTAGCCCTCACATCGACCAGGTTCACTTAATATACGATCACATGTGGATCTGAAAATGCAGGTCTCTATCCCTCTCGTCTTAGAAGAAAACTTGTATTTTTATTTGGTTTTCTTCCTGTATTTTACTGAAATGAGAATTGAAAGATAGAAGTCACAGGTAGATGTTGAATCAGAGTAAGTTTTCACAGCTCCATCAGACTCCAGCTGTTTGTTCTGCCTTACACCACTGTATATGGTCATAGAAAATTCCCCTCTCAAATCAATTTCATTATTTAACAGAGAAAGCGCCACATCCTTGTTACGGATGCACCAAAGTTGCGGGTGCTTATTTTCCACTTAATGATGCATTTACAGTACTGACATAGTATTTCCGCTGAATACAATGCTATACATTGTGATTATTGTTCATCAATTTCCTGAAAGTCATTGCCCTCAAGGAATAGTATAACTGAAACCGGATTTGTTTTTATAATGTTGTCCTCAAATGGCAGCTAGGAAAATAACCTGTGGCTGCACTTTAAATAAAAATGTGATTTCATTATCTCCTTTTATTAGCTAGACTAAACACGTACTTCCAGGTTCCATTCTATCTATGGTACAACCATCCATTAAAAAACATACTTCCTTATATAAAAAGGTATCTTAATCCATTTCACTGAGTACGACTGCCAACACAGTATCTGAACCTCTAAGGTATATCTTTCTATCCTGTATGGTACTTTATACATAAAAGAACTAGAAAATGTCTTAAAGTTCATGACTTAAACCAAAACTATTATTGTTTTTGTTTTTTTCTTTTGACATGCAGGTGTCAAAATATGCACAAGTATCAGCATTCATTCTTCCTTCTCTCCTTCTCTCAATTGCCTTTTTTATGGCCACAGATGCTATTTGTTATGTATTTAATAATCATACGTATGTGAAATGCCAAAGTAGAAATAAGGAATGATGATCTCTTAAAAACTGAGGATCAAAAGCAAATACTACATTTACAATGTTTCTCTGAAAATTGTGGTAAAATTCAGTAATTGATATGAAGTTGTTCTTACAACGGGCAGCATAAAAGCTCTGTGTTGGAAATACAGGGCTAACTGCTTTGAAATACCTTGTGCCTGAGTCCAGGAAAATGCCAAGCTTGTGTTTCTAAAGCAAAGCTGAAAAAGGGAAAAATACTTCCTGTGTGGATATGAGAAACATTCCTCTATGGGGACAGAGGAGACAAAAGCAATTAAATATTAATTGTTCTCTTTCTGTCTCTGTCCCTCTTCTTCTTGCTTGTTTCCTTGTTTGTTTGTTAAGTTGTGTGTTTATGGTTTTTGGTTTTGTTTTGTTTTTTAATGCTTAACCATTCAGGCATGGAAAGGAAAGATGGGAAAGAGGTGAAAATCATTAATGCCTTGTCTTCAGCCACCACCAAAAATTAGTGGTTTTCTCCTTACAGACTTTTACACTGTCATTTTGTCATTTCAGTCCAGATTTCAGTTTGGATTACACCAGCTTGGTTCTAGCAGTGGACTCTTTTTTCCCTACGTTCCAGATTGAATGAGAAAAAAGGAGTGGATCATAGATACTTCTTTTGCATTCTAAGCATTCAGTCATTTCAATCTTCCTCATATAACAGACCCTGTGTATCATATACCCTCTCATCCAGCTGTGGTGACTCATCCTCTAGCACAGGAAACAAAACCCTGGAACCCTCAAGTGATGAGAGAGGCGTTGATATGATTTATTTCATCTCTACAATGCCAAAAGTAAAAAATCTAAGTGTGAGTGAAATATACTAGATGATTTTAAACAAAGATATTATCAGAAACAAAGTAGGAAGAGGATAATCAAGAGAATAATAAGAATGCATATTGATCATACAGAATTCTTTCTTTAGGACACCATGTGTCCTTTCAGCAGAAGACTGACACATTTCAACAGTCTCACATATCACTAAAGCATAGAGTCAAACAACACAGTTCCTTAATGAATCAGCAGGTAATACAAGTTTGGTAAGGCCTGTACACCTAAATAGGTAGAGAACAAGTAAGTAACTTCACGGTCAAGTACATAAATGGCATGTCATACTTGACACTGCTACAGCAGCAACCACATTAGTAATAGGAAATCTGTGTTTCCATAGGTGAGGTGATCTCATGATGAGACATAATGCAAAGATTAAATAATCATAAATTATAGCAACTAATGAGAGTCTGCTGAACTCAATGTACTTAAAATTAGAAGTAAAAAAAGAAATCCAGAATCCAACACTGCAGAAAGATAATTGAATAATAATTAAAAAAGCGTGCTACAAGATTAAAAAAAACTGCCATCAGTCTTGGACACAGTTCATAATTACTACTTTACCCAGCATACATAAATGTGACAAACTAAAATGAACTTAAAGATGACAACTAGCCTAACTCCCAGAAAAGCTTCTTGACTAAAAGACAAGTTAAAGGACATTGTTATAATTAAATGTACTTCCTTTTTAAGAAATGGGGAGGGAGGAAAAAAAAAAAAAGGAAAGAAAGAAAGAAGTAAAAATTAGCAAAATAAAAATACGTAAATTCTGACAGGTTAATTACAAACATATGAAAAGGCAGACCAAGGCATGTTTTGAAAAACAAATTGCTAAATACATGAAAATTACTAATAATTTCCCTCCCCTTCCCCCCCCAAATACAACAGAAACAGGAAGACTGCCATAACATCTTTAAGGTCAATAGATGAAAAAATTGTAATAAGAATGTCCACGAAAGATAACAAAAATAGGAGAACTAAAAATATTATTTGCATAGGTGTTCACTACAAAGGAGCTATAGGGGATTCTTCCTGGAAATTTTCTTTAAATGAGTTAAATTGAAGAAACAGTTGCAGATTAACATATAACTAGAAGATATTTTAGAACAAAATGGTAAGATGAATAGTAAGAAACTGTCAAGTATTCATCCACTGCACAGAAAGAACTAAAAAATGAAATTGTACAATTACTAATCCCATAACATATCAATTAATAAAACCCATTATCAGAAGAATGAAATGTGGAAAATAAAATATTTTTTACAGGACTCAGTGGAATCAGGAAAACAAAAGACCTGTAATTTAGCCTTCTGTATTAGGGAAATTAGTATAGAGTATAGTAAAGAATAAAATAAGATGAAACATGGATAAATATGAAAAAAAGAAAATACTTTATAATGAGGAAGAGTCAAGATGTTTTTTATAGAAAAAACTTTTTCCCACCACATTTATTTCTTTGAAGGACACAGTGATGTTGTAAATAAAAATTATCCCATTATTGTGGAACCATACATTAGTGCCTAGTTTAAAGTAAGTGAAAAGCCCTTCAGACTGTAGGATTTGCTCTTCACTGACTAAAATAGAAGATCTCACACTTGCCTCATGTAGATCTGTGAATTTCTGTGTCTTAATCTATGAATCTAACTTAATCTATCCCCTTCAATTTAATTAAACATTAATCATACCATAAACTGCTAGGAAATAAGACTTCTTGGGTAACTGCCATCAGTATATTTGAAAAGATAACATAAAAAATCAAAAAGAGCATGTGTCAATTGTCTAATACAGGGAATAAATTCCACCATATCCTTCGATGAGATTTGTGATATTCAATACATTTAGAAATAATCTGAGAAGAGTATAATTAGTGAAGCTATGTATAACAGTGACACAAAAATATCCAGATGTCTAAAAATAAAGGCTGACCATGAAGGCTTGGTAGAAGTATTTAGTTGTAACCAACTTCACAGTACTGTAAGAGTGGGAAATAAAGTCACAAGTGAAATGTGAATAGTGCACCTGGGTAAACACAAAACAAAGTAAGACAGAAAGAAATCCTAAATGTGCTACTTTGTGATGCACTCTAAATAAAACTGCTTCGGTTCAGAAGGGTTTTCTTTGAATAATTTTTGATTGTTTAATGACAAACTGTTCAAAGTTCAGCAGAAATCCTAAGATATGATCAGGAATTATTAAAAATAAAATAGACAAGAAAGCATGACACTATATAAAACTCTAGACTACCTGTATCTTAAATGCTACGTACAGTTCTGCTTCCCCCATCTGAAGTCTTTGGTAGAAATAGACAAAGGAAAATTGATAAAAAACTTATCATTGCTGTGAATTAATTTTTGTTGAAAAAATTGATCAGCAGTCTTTACTTTGGTTGAATGATGAATTAAATGATAAGAGTACAAAAAATCAGAGTTAACAAAGAGAAGGTGATTAATCATAATTTCTCACAGTGATTAAGAGGTCATCAAATGAAATGCTTTGACGCAGGCTCATACAAAAGTAGGTATGTACTTAAGCTGTAGAACTCTGCTGGGGGATATTGGTGAATGCCAAAAGCACAACTGGACTCAGAAAGGAATTATGCATATTAGTACCACATAATTCCACCAAAGGCTAAACTCAGAGATAAATGCAACACACTGCCTCTGAATCATGAATTGACAGAAGCCAGGAAGCTGTCGCTGCAGGCTTATCTGTTATGCTTTCTTGCTAGATGTTTGATACTGGTCACTACCAGGGACAGGGTATTTCACTGAGTGGATCTACCATTGCCATACTTCTCAGCTCTTAGTCTATTACTTGGAAGAGCTTGACAGGCTCAACAGAACTCAATTTAATCACCCTGTTTGAAGAAAATATCAAGGCAAAATTCTGTGATTTGAACTTAAAGAATCTTTAATGCTACCAGAAATATAACTCCTCCAGAATGGAGTTAATTAATTCTACTTTCAGTTGTCTGGTTTTACACCGAAACTGTCTATTGTTTTAAGCTACACTGACAAGCTGTCTTGGCTGTTGCTGGGTTGAATGAAAAAATTACTGTCCTCAACACACTGACAGCTCTTCAACCATGTCTCGCTGACAGATGTTACTATTACCACAGATATGCCAAAACAAAGATTTTTTTCCTAATTCTCTTCTATCCCATCAGAATTATCCATGTCAGAAAACCTTAATATCACAATGTGTAAATCAGCTTGCATCATTTTGGCACAACCAAAAGAGACAATATGTACACAGTTATATTGGAGATTTAGAAGATAAAGAAAATACACTGCCACAATCATTTTCATCTCCTTTCAAGCAAGAACAACTTTCTTATTTTAGACCATTGTGAGGAAAAGTGGGATGGAGGAAAGAGGGAAGTGAGAAAATATTGTTGTGGCACAAAGCAAGTACAGCTAAATTGCTGTGTGGATTCATTACTATAACTTCTTCATCTGAGGACTTGCTCCACAGTTTGTAAAAAAAAAAGTTTTAAAATACCATCTGTAGTACAGGGCTGCAAAGAGTTTTCAACAGCACCTTCTATAGCAGCACAGTTAGGTCAATGCAGTAGCTTGGCAGATCAGCCCCTACAAAAAGGGCATTCTGAAACCACGATTAAAACCACCTCTCTGGCTTTTATGGAATATTCTTTTTGCTTTACCTTTATCATCTACTTAGTACACAGGATCTTCAGGATCCAGATAATCCACCACTTCGCATCTCCATAGCTTTAAGCACCAAAAGATTTTGTTCTCAGCTCTTAGGCACCTCAATAGTAGAAATTATAGAATAGAGAATAAAATTATTATTGTATTTAAGCCAAACAAGATGATCTTAAACAAGGTCTCTGAATGAATGAGGTGATTTCACTTACAGCACACACTGCGGCTGAACAGAAGCTATTGATTCAGCAAATGTGTTAAATTAGCAGATGATGGCCCTCCATGCTTTTACCCATGGTAATGGTTAACGGCCATCTGTTTTGAGGCTCATGTTAATCACACTGTGTAAAATTCAGAGATCTCAAGTGCAGAGGGACCTATTACTCACTTGATTCACCTCCTTCAAAGGTGCAGCACAGACTTTAAGTACTTGGGTCTGGAGACATAAATGTATTTTTATATGAAAAGAAACTAAAGAGATTTTTGAGGTTTAGCTCAAAAAAATCATGCAGGGCATGATTAAGAAATAAAATGGCTGGAGGAGAGAGTTACACAGGGGGTTGATTTTTATACTCACTTAAGCAAAATAAGAGGATAAAATGAAGGCAAATACATGTAGAAATGATTGAAGCTGTGCTTTTCATCACAATATAGAGGAATCTGTGTCACTTACTGCCACAGAAGAAAATTATTTTCAAAAGCTTAACAAAGTAATAAAAAGAAATAAAAATAATACAAATTAATATAATTAGTATTGAGCTATAACTTTAATTTCATAGTGAGGGGGGTCAAATCTTTATATTTTTAATGTAAAGGATAGTCAATTAGACAGTCCTCTTTAAGGAAACTGATTATTCCACATGTGGTGGTTTAGAGAATCTCTGAAAATATAATGTGATTTTTATTCACTATCGTTGTATTTATGTCTTACTCTCTCTTACTGTATTCTTATCTAAAAATCCTTTCTTTATGGGGAAAAGGAAGACTTCCAGAGAAAGAAGTACCGACCAATATTTCAAGAAATTGCTTGGGGGGAACAAACAGAAAAAGAGGGAAGAGAGATCTAAGGGTTGTGTCTTTATGGAAGGAAATACTAGATGCAGTTAAAGACCACAGACATATAATTCTGAAGTACGTGACAATAATAGGGAAACAGAGGGAAGCACCATATATGAATGGAATGGTTTTTGTGTGGATTAATATATTCTTTTAAGAATTCAGTCCAGAACAACAACAATAGCTGCAAATCCCATATAGTCAGGACTCCCAAAAGCTTTAAAGCTTATGATTTATGAAGAGGAACTTGAAATTGCAATTACCTGTTGCAAGGGCTCCATCATTTTCTGCAGTGACTGCTCTGCTCTGTGCTCCCATGACGTACCGGATAGATCACCAATCTGATTTTGTGTTGTGCTTAAAAAAAAAAAAAAAAAAAAGGCCCAGGACCACAAATGAGTCTAAATTGTTTCATTTTACTTCATGCTGTGCAAACAGAAGCCACTGTCAGAGGGTGTTCGATAATAAAATAGAAGAATAACAAGATCTTTGTTAAACAGATCCTGGCACATACTTACAAAAGGCTGCTCTCCCATCTACCATTATGCAATAGTAGTAAATGGCATGTGACCAGTGTCAGAGTTGTCTGCCACACCTTTCTAGCTGACACCTGGTATTAGGCATTACCAAAGTAAACAGCTTCTTCAGGCTAAGCTCAGATTGTCCATACATCCTTGTAGGGCCCTTAAAGCAAGGAAGATGATTCCTTTATCCACTGATGTGGATGCTCTGGGGTCTGAGCTTGTACGATACAATTAAATGCACCAAATGTGTGCAGTTCCTCCTACCACTGGTCTGTTTTGCACTACATATGCTGAGCTAACTGTATTGATTACTCTCAAATTAAATGTAGGACTAGAACCACCAGTGAACATAATGAAGGGACGTGAAGAGTCAGCTGTACATGAATGTATGTCCAGAAACAGTTTGGTCCAGTTTAGAAACCCCTTCCAATTCTGGCCTTCCATGTGAGCTTTACACTTGCATAACACTGTGCTGGGTCTTAAGATCTCACTGGCTTGCCTCTCTGGATCTCTGACAGGCTAAATGATCTTTTCTGTGCCCTCTACTGCAAAATACACATTCTAAACTGTTCCATTCCAGGTCTTATTAAGGCACTATTTACATTACTTGATTCTTTATTAATTCAGCCAGATTACCAGCCCAGCATTTCAAAGAATATCTGTTAGACAAGAGTAGATAGACAAGTGTAGTTTCTGATCATCTTTGTTCACAGAATAGTTCCAAGTTTTTAACAAACTGTTTGCCAATATCTGCAAACTGTTGCTTTGGCCAGAAAAAGGAACAACTCCTAATGATACTGGGATCAAAACAGGAAGAGTATTTCAAACTTAAGTTTTTTAGGAAAAACACAGCTTTTTGCTATGGTGATACAGTTAAACCGGGGCAAAGTATTCTAATTGGGGTCATTGGAACTGCTTTAATATTAATAATATTAATACAAATTCTTAACATCAATATAAAGAATAAACCAATTTAAACATATTCACTATCATGTCCAGGAATGGATATAAAACAATTCCAGCTTTAAGATAGCAACATTGTACAGATTTCAAGAAGGACTGGAAGTATTGACTCAATGTTGTAACTTCAACAATCGGGAAGACAGCCATTGAAGCAACAGTATATTCTGTCTATAGTGGTAGACAAAGGACATTAGAAGCTGGAAAAAGCCATTTTAGCTAATTATAAAAACCCTGTTGCTTTTATCAGTCCCATTTCTTTGAAGTGATTGGGCCAAAATCTACTCTCAAATCTACAAATTGATTACTTCTGCCAAGCTGAAGCCAGTTACACTGGCATAGCTGAGGGCATAATTTAGTTTAATAGCTGTAAAGGAGTAATAAAAGTGTTTGGAATTGTAAAATGATTTTTTTTTTTAATATATAGAGAGTAGAAGCCTCTATTCAACAAAATTATACTGCAGAGTTGAAGGGAAAAGAAAGAAACTGTAGATTTCTAGTTTAGGAATGCTGAATATGCCAGGGCAGCAGAAGTCTACTTTACTGTATTAAGCAGCCTCTGCACCTATTTCTGTACCAAAGTATGGGGCAGTGAAATAGTTATCAGCAGCTGCAAGTAAATGAATTTCAGAACAGTCTTCTTTTTTTTAAAACAGTAAGACAAAAAATTTCAATAGCTTCCCTAGAGGCATTTCCATCTTTTTCTTTCTATATTTTTTTCCTTTTTTCCATTTCTCTTCGTTTTTCCTTCAATGCCTTTTCCATTGGAAACAGAGTGGATTATCTAGGTTTTTAATCTTGAGATTGGAATTATTTATCTAGTACCAGAAGAAATTATGGGGGTTTTAGGTGCTTTTTATAAAGAAATAATAGCATGAACAGAAAAAGATCCATTACCTCCAGCCTCATGCAAAGTTTTTATTAAACGTGCTTCTTAAAAATAAATATAAAAATCCACCATAAAAATAACTTTATTTGAAATATACCCTTTTCACTAAGCTAATTTACCCAATAGTGAATTAGGGAAATTTTAATTTATTCTCTCCCATGAAAGAACTAATCCTTTTAGATCTTTGTGGGATTTTTCTTCACTGCACACTGCTCTAACAAGCTGAGGTGAGAATGTGACACAGATTAGAATATAAGTAGAAATGGTCTCTTGAAACATTTAAAACAGGAGTGGATGTACAGTTAGACTTGGAAAGTTTAGTGGAAGAAGAATTCCTGCTTTGGAAGAAATATTTTCTGGGTGACCTAACATAGCCTATCCCTTCTGAGATTCTGCAAAATAAAGTTGCCTTTGGTGTGTAGAGCTTTCCAATGTGCACAGCAATCGCCTATGGCCCTAGAGTCAGAGTATATTTCTGAAGTATTTTAGCCAACATGGTAAGTACTTTAACAATAAAACCCAGAGGAACGTGGTGTTACCCATGTTAAAATCCTTTCTTTCAACAGCCTTATCTTTGAGGTGGTGCCAGGACAATTTGACAGAGAGGTCATCTTTGCAAGGTAATGTGTATTTTGCCAGGCACATAAAATCTGTCATTATAGCCAGATCATAAACTTTTGAAACTGCTGTTCTCATGTGCTCACTTCTCAGAAACTCCCTACTATTTACAGCAAGTTCCATGCTTTCCCTTCCTTGGAACAGGGGCCATTCATACAAAAAAGAACAAGGAAGAAGAAGGCTGAAGCCATAGCCTTGGCACATGTCACTCTGCGTCAGGAATATCTGCTCTCAGGTTCACATATACTGCACTTTCCAAACTCACAAATGTATATGCATTAAGCATGTGAAATAGTCTTAGGGGAGGGAATGCTGCAATTCCCCATGACCCCCTTCAGCTGACTCGGAGTACACATTCTGTCCCAGCAGTGAGAGCTAGACTCCTCTGTTGCTTCCAGTAAATGAGTTTTAATATTTGCACAGAAAGAACGACTGTGTCTTATGCTAGTAACACATGCAGATTAATACGTTTTTGTAGTATGAAAATTGCATGACACTGTACTTTCTCATTACTTGTTCCCAAGTAGTAATTTTACAGGAATATATACCATTTAGCCTCTTCAGGGAACTGACTGGGAAGGTTCCTTGGGAAGAAGCCCTGGAGGGGAGAGGGGCCCAAGAAAGCTGACAAGTATTCAAGGACCTTCTCCTCCAAGCTCAGGAGCGATGCATTCCAGTGAAGAGGAAGTTGGGTAAAAGAGGCTGCAGGCCTGTATGGATTAATAAGCAGCTCCTGGACAAAGTGAGACAAAAAACCAGAAGCCTACAGTGGTTGGAACAGGGACTGGTAGCCTGGGAGGATTACAGGGAAGTTGTCTGAGAGGTCAGAGATCAGATTGGGAAAGCCAAAGCCCTGGCAGAATTGAACCTGGCCAGGGACATCAAGGCCAACAAGAAGGGCTTCTAAAGGTACATAAAATTAATAAGCAGCTCCTGGACAAAGTGAGACAAAAAACCAGAAGCCTACAGTGGTTGGAACAGGGACTGGTAGCCTGGGAGGATTACAGGGAAGTTGTCTGAGAGGTCAGAGATCAGATTGGGAAAGCCAAAGCCCTGGCAGAATTGAACCTGGCCAGGGACATCAAGGCCAACAAGAAGGGCTTCTAAAGGTACATAAAGGATAAAAGAAAGTCAGGGAAAATGTGGGCCCTCTGCAGAAGGAAACAGGAGAGCTGGCTTCCCAGGATATGGAGAAGGCTGAGGTACTCAATGCTTTTTTTACCTCAGTCTTCACTGGCAAGAGCACGAGTCGTACCCCCAGACTCATGGAAGACAAGGGCAGGGATTGGGAGAATGGAGAGCTGCCTGTGATCAGCGAGGATCAGGTTCGGGAACACCTGAGGAACCTGAAGGTGCACAAGCCCATGGGACCTGATGGAATACATCCGCGGGTCCTGAAAGAACTGGCCGATGGGGTTGCAAAAACTCTATCTATCATATTTGAAAAGTCATGGCGGTCTGGTGAAGTTCCCAGTGACTGGAAAAGAGGAAACATAACCCCCATCTTTAAAAAGGGAAAAAAAGAAGACCCAGGGAACTACAGGCTAGTCAGCCTCACCTCTGCGCATGGCAAGGTCATGAAGCATATCTTCCTGGAAATCATGCTGAGGCACATGGAGAATGTGGAGGTGATTGGTGACAGCCAACATGGCTTCACCAAGGGCAGATCGTGCCTGAATAACTTGGTGGCCTTCTACGATGGGGTCACGACCCTGGTGGATAGAGGACGGGCAACAGATGTCATCTACCTGGACCTGTGCACAGACTTGGATGCTGTCCCACATGACATCCTTG
>NW_010227582.1:165551-173466 GCF_000690775.1 Eurypyga helias | reverse complement strand
CTTCCCACTAGGGGCAGATCCCTCCGGAGACCCAGGCCCCTTCCCAACAGGTCCAGAGGGTCCCGGGAAAGCGAGTCCCTGGCAGCCTCCCGCCCCCGGCGCAGAGATTTCAGGCAGCAAATTGTTATTCTGGGCACAGGTGGGTAGAAGTAAATTATTGATAAAGGTGAGAGCTGAAAGGCAGTTTGCTTGGTGTCCTCAGGACAGCCTGCTCCCGCCGCACGCACCGGCTCGCTTCTGCTGCCCGCTCACACGCCCATCGATCGGTTTGTCATTAAAGCATCTGCATTTCGGGGGGTGTAGGCTGCACACCCGCAACTGTGCGTGGTTTTGAAGCACCCCGTGGTCTCGGCATACTTAAACCAGACCCGTGGGGATGTGTCTTGGAGCCCACATCAGATGTGGGTATGGGCACCGTCGTTCACTTCCCGTGCTGAGGAGTGTGGGTCAGTAACGTCAGACTGAACGCCTGCCTGGCCGTGCGAAAGCAGCACTCGGGTTTTCTTGGATCTGAGAGGAAAGAGTAAATTCGGACACTGTGTGGGGACTGATCCCGTCTCACTTCTGTATGCTGCAGCATACTTCCCGCTCAGACCAGCCCCACGGGTGTCAGTGATACCCTGTGTGTGTCTCTTACACAGCACGCCCCAGGACGGGGATCGGAACCTGCCACCGCGATGCCAACGCTGCTTAAATGACACTTGGCTTTCTGTCTCCACACCGTTTGGGAGACGAGGGACCTGGCTGTTTGCTTCAGATCTCTACACACGTGCTCCTTAATTGCAAAATACTCTAGTTGTGAGGCAGACCTGGATGCAAAACACAAAGATGGGAGGTACAGACTAACCTCACCTGTTCACCACCTTGCAAAAACCAGTGCAGCGATGCTGGAAAGGTTCAGTCTTCAGTTGGCGCCAGCATCAAGGAATGAATTTTACCACCTTTGTGTTTGCATTAGTTCCGTGCATGTTTCTTGTCTTAGGTAAGCAAACTGTGCTGTGCCTGGCTACTAGAGTTCATCAGCTTACTTTTTCTTTCCGTTTTTGAAGGCTGTTCTATCTTGTGTTTTGCTTTACAAGCAAATGCAGGAACTTCTGTTTCTGGCTACAGACCTGAAAGAAGGACTTTCCATTTCTGTTTGATGCCTTCCAAGGGCCAGATCCTTGACTTGCCCAAATCCACTTTGGCTGGGGGCAGTTAGGAGCCCACACCTGGGCAGACGGCAGAGGCCCCTCGCCTCGCAGTGAGCCAGCGGGAGCTGGGCTGGGCACTGGGCAGCGGGGGCAGAGCCCAGGCTGCTGCCAGTGGCACCCAGCACCCAGCAGCGCCTCTTCAAATGGCAACTGCGGCGCTTTGTGCCTGGCCCCTTCACGTGTGGCATTTCCAGTCCTCCTTCAATTTCCAAGGGGCAAGGGGAGCAGGCGAGACAGGCTCCAGCGCTGCACAGGATGGGAGGGACGCGGGGGTCTCCTTCCAGCTCTGCCCCCGAGGTCCCAGCGACCTTGGGCAAGCCGTGCGCCCCCCAGCACCACGTGCCCGCTGTGTCTGGCTGCGCGCTGCAGTGCTCTGAGCGTGCACTTCAGGGCTCGTGTGATAGAATGTGAAAACGTAAAATCGTAATGGCAACTGCAAACCCATTTAGCCACGAGATACGCCTATCTTTGCCTATGAGGAAAAAAAATGCAGTTGCTGGCAGAAGATCCTCTATGAACAAATTTGCAGTAGTTGCAAATAGTTTTCATATACAGGAATCCAGGAAGGAAATATAAAAAGTCTCAAGCTGCCACAGCATTCACATAAATCTGATGATCCTTCAGACTTGGTAAGATGGGAAAATGAACAGCTAAAACGCTTTTGCTCTTAGAAATGTTTTCTCGGACTTAATATATTAATAGAGCTGCAATTTTACTGTGATTTTGTGAATTTTGATTAACAGAGAACCCTGAGACTGAGCAATGTAATATGCATATTTTAAAATACTGATGTCTGGAGATGTATTCTCACCTCAAGAAGTTGTATATTTAGATTGCAACCCATCCAACCTTTATGTGTGCGTACAGCTTTAAGGCTCCAAAAGTCTGAAATCAATTTAGTTTTACTGAAATTAAATTAATCAAATATTTAATATAATGACATTTTTAAATGTTATGCTGGGTTGGGGCCTAAATCAATAGAATTACAGGAATCTGCCCAGGTAAAGCAGTGGCAGGAAATGAAGTTCAGCATTATCAGCGAGAAAAAACGATGCTGAAGATGTACCAAACTCCGATTTGCACTGCGGCGTGTCAGCAGCACGGCCCGTGCGCCTGGGACGTTGCGTTGCTCAGTGCCGTAGCCGTGAGGGCAAACCTGCCCTCGCCAACACCTGCGGTAGCAGAGGGGCCCTTCCCCTGGTGTAGATGTTCCTGCTCTCTGCCAGGAGCAGCCTGGTCCGGCGGGAGCCCGGCGGTGCCGGGGCACTTCCCGAGCCGGCACGCTGGCGGTGTGGGCAGCACAGGGCTCGGAAGGTGCAGGTGGGCAGGAACAGCCACTCTGGACCTTTGCTGCGTCTGCGACCGGCTGGCACGCTTCCGAAGGCGTTCGCGAGACCTGCTTGGCACGATGAGTGTGTCCCGGGGACGTGCCATCGCTTTGACGTACGATCTGTTTTCACAGATTTGACGTGAAAACGACGACTATCATTTGGGGGTCTTGCAGCTGCTCTGCCTTGATTTTGGAATTCAGGCAGAGCCCAGACAAACTGCCAGTTTTTATAAAACATCAGCCCCGCTGCACTGAGCCCTCGTCAACGCCAGCATCTTTCCAGGATTTTGTGTACAAAATACCAGGTGGGGACTTGCACGACTCGGTGCAGCCATGGCAAGGCCCTGCTGCCACGCGGTGACCCAACCGAGGGCACCCGGCGTGGCTAGGCACTTTTTTTCGATCCAAGTTTCTTTGGTTTAATTAACTTGGTCAAAGCAAGCAAAAGACAGTTTTAAAGCTTGCTGTGCTATTTCGGTTTAGCTTGTCTAGTGAGACTAGTTAAGAAGTCAGTAAACCTTTTGGTCTGGGTGATGTTAATAATCGTGGAGAGCCGTGAAATCTCAGTTTGGTGAAGATGGAAAGTGTAACGTAGTTTGAGCAAACAAAACAAGGCGTTCATAAATTGTGGTAAGGTTGTCCACTTCAGGTTTGCAAAGGCTTAATTAAGCCGCTGAATTAAATCAATGTCTACTTTTACAAGGCCACCAGCTTAGACGCCATAGCACGGTGCTTTCCTGTCACCATGCTCAGCACTGGTGTGCTTTGCATCTTATATAAAATATCTATATATTGAATCTGCAAGTCTCCTCTGCCCTTTAGTGTGCTAGTACTTCATTTTTCCTGTACGTTGCAATTATCTTTCATTCCACAGTGCTCATGTCACCTTTGTTTTGTTACTAATACGCTATTACATGGGAAACATAATAATCAATAGAGCATTCCACTTGAGAAAATAGAAGGCCAAACTCTGCTTTTTCTGTGCCCTGATGTAAATTTGAAATGATTCCCATAAGGGCTGTGGGAACCACTCCAGATCTGTAACGGGGAGCAAGACGCTGCCTGGTGAACCTGGGAATGTGGAGATAGATGAAAAAAACATGGCACTGTTAAAAAAAAAGAAATCAGAAGGTTAAATGTAATGAAAACTTCTGTGAAAATGCTGCATTTTTTGTAAATGGAAAGGCAGCTGAGCTAATCAACCTCTATATGGAAACTGTTATATGAAAACTAGGGGTGGTCAGAGGAATCTGAAAGTCTTTTGCAAATGCTCATCAGCAGCACTTTGGCTTTTCTAACCCAATATGCAGGGTACTGATTCAACAACGTCTGGATTTCAATTAAATCTTAAGAAGCAGTATTGTTTTTAGCATCTTATCCTGTCTAAGCATCTAGCCTAATACTTTATTTCACATGGCTTTAATAAAAAATAAGAGGGGACTTTCTAGGACTAGGAATAGAGCTCTGACCAGAGAAAAATCACTGTAGAAACCCTCTGAACCATGAGAAGTGTTTGAATTTTGACAAGGTGGCTGAAGGGAGGCTGTTTCTGCTCTCGGTTATGCCAAATTCTACTCTCAAACGTGGATGAAAGAGAAACACATAGTTTTGTCTAAGCCAATAGCCAGTAACTTGAGGGACCTGGGCTTGGTTCCCAGCTTGGCTGCACACTCACCATGTGATATTAAGATACTGGGGGGGGTCGGGCTTCCTAAAAGCCTCGACAGGGGGGCTTCTGGTGCCTTTCACAGATTTCAGAGAGAGATGGAAGCCTAAATACCCTTCACAATCCTGGCCATAATCTCTCCACTCCCTAATTTTCCATCTGGTTAACAAT
This sequence comes from Eurypyga helias, assembly GCF_000690775.1. Taxonomy (NCBI): domain Eukaryota; kingdom Metazoa; phylum Chordata; class Aves; order Eurypygiformes; family Eurypygidae; genus Eurypyga; species Eurypyga helias. The sequence goes on along the minus strand of NW_010227582.1, from coordinate 169,106 downwards.
ATTATTTTTCTCCCATTCCCTGGGGAATTTTTCCGTCGCTCACAAGGAGCACATGCACGCTGTGCCTCAAAGCTGCGAGGTAATCACCTCTGTTCAATCCAGCCTGACTGGAGGGGGTGCTGGCTTTAATATTTTGTTCACATTTGCGGTTTAAAGGCCTTAAAGAGAAATACCTGTGTTTGAAGTGCTAACAGGCTTGAGCATGGCAAAGCAAAGTCATCACTCTAAAGGGCAGCACTGAACAGCCTATCTGAAAAGCCTGAAGTTGCTTGTGAATCATGGGCCTTCGGCATCCATCTGCATTAGCTCTTGTGCCACCACCGTCGCTCCCTCAAATGGGACTGCTGAGCAAACCTGCTGTTCGGAGGGAGAGGTTAAAAATATGATGTGCTGAATGGGAAGGGGCGTGAGTGGCATCGATTATGAAGAACGGTGTGTGAGATTGTTTCATATGTTTTCATACTCAGACCAACAGGACATTATTCTTGCTCTATTCACAGGATTTTCCGTGTGAGATGACATCTGTCTCATCCCATTCCCTAAGGAGAAGTTATACCTTGACAAGACCCATGTAAGTGCCTGTTGCAGCTCCTATTAAATTATCAGATTGTAAATTCAAAGAATGATCTGATGTTTTACATGGAAAAAGTAGTGTAACAGTGAGGAAAGAAAAGGAAAACTAGTTACAAAGCTGAGCAGGTTGCAGACATGGAAACATGATATCTAATAACACTAAGAGAAAAGGGGAAAAACTAGGAGAATAAAGTATATAGGCATTATGGTCATGTTGTAAAATCAGTCATTTGATGGAATGAGTGGCAGCTGGAGGCATTCTGCATCTGAGTAAAATCCTAAGCACTTACTTTCCCTGCTTGATGGTTCTGCTTGGTTGTTGCACAAAATACAGCACAGAAATTGCAAAATGAGTGGCATTACTTTCAGAATCCTGTTGTGGGAGCAGTTCTGGTGCTAAATGACTCAAACTTTCAGTCACTTCAGAAAATAGGCTCAATTGTAAAAGTAAGGATCAGTTCAGGAAAGTGACAGTTTTTCCTAGTGCAGTTTCAAGAAGAATAATCTAAAAGACTCTCTGGTTTCATAAATGAATGTAATGTAGCAAATAGTTTTCTTATCGTTTTTATTTAATAATCCTAAATACTCAGGGATTAGGCATTCCATGTAATGCCTACCTACAATTTTCAGTTATTTCATGAAATGTCTGAGCAAACAGCTGTTTAGTGCAGTGGTTGACAACATCATTCTTTTTTTCAGAATGACTGGTTTTTTAACATAAATGCCCTATTATGTGCAACATAGGGAAAACTATCAGGTCTAATACAATTATTGACAAAACTCCCAATGATTTTGGAGCGCCCAGTATGTCAAATGTCATGCACAGAGCATTTGTTGAAGATTGTGCAGATCAGAGAAGAATCTTAAGTTCCTATGACATCCCTCAGAATTCGCTTTAGATGTGAAAATAAAGGTAGATGCTAAAATGGTTCTCACATGTGTAGCGATCCCGTGTGCTTCCTAACAAGTGACGCTGCAGCACAGGGTGTTAGGCTGTTGCGTCTGGTTCAGATAATGATGGAGTGTGGATCAGGTGCTGGAAGATGCAGCACAAATCAGCCCATCTGGGTCTGGAGCCTCCAGCTCCAGAATTTCCTCTTTGCTACTATCATTGCTGCTAAGGTTGGTCATAGTTTTGGAAGCAGCTGATACCTCTTTGCACTTTTTGGGGGTCTGAAAGGACAGATACTGTTCCCAATAACGAGTGCTTGAAGACACAACCCCTTTAAAGATAAATGAACAAAAGCAGGTCGCACAGATGAAGGTCGTGAACGCATTCCTTGTGTTTAAGGGGAGGTGAAATAACATTTAAAAATATAACAGATGTAATAAAGAAAAGCAGAGATAATTTCCAAATTCAGGGAGGATTTGAAAGGTGAAGGTAAACTTTCAGCATGAACAAGGATTGCTGTAATGACAGCTGCTCCTACTGCTCAACTCCCAGTTTATTAAAGAATGAAGTACGCTGTGAAAAAGAACTGGGTAAATATGATGAGTTTTGGTCAGGATGTTGCTGGCCTAAAGGTCATTAAGGTTTTGTTTCTCACCTTTAAAACAGCATCACATAAAATGGTGAGAGGAAGCTTTGAAACAAAGAAAAAGTGGTTGTGGTTCTTTGTGTGTAATTAAGCTGCTTCAGTAATCGCTACCTAGCACTAGCACGGCAACGTGGGACTGGTTTGCTCCAACTGAAAGTGGGAAAGATTTGCAGGAAGCAGCTACCATGTGCACATTTTGGGAACAGGCTTGCTTTGAAATGAGTGAGTGTGGAGGGACTTCTGGCAAAGTAGTGGGAGAGGGGGATTGTGTAGCACCGTGCAAGGTTTTTTTCCCCCATTTGAAACACTGTGAACTTGTTGGCGTTCGCTTATTTCAGACCTACGTTATGTTGTGTTATGGTTTTTGTCATGTTTAATTTACACTCTTAAAAGCTCCACAGATATTTAAATATTTTTTGAAGTAGCGCCAACTGCACAGATGGCAATTGCACATACTGCTGCACTAGAAAGTATTGGTGGTGTGGTTAGCATCCCTGGGAAAAGAAATGCAACTGGTGGAACAAAAATCAGATGATGGCATGCCTGTTCTGTAATGTTGACGAGGACGCTGGGTGTTGTCAGTGAACAGGATAGGATTTAAGGGACTCAGCTGCAGGCACTGAGCAGAGTAGATAGGTATGTAAACATGGGTTCTGGGGTGGAATTTATTGTTAGTTTGGCAGTAAAAAATCATAGTTTTGCTGATCTCTGCTGGTCTTCATGCTTGCAACTTCATGGAAAAGCAGCTAAGCTGAGGTTATCATTTGACCCGACCATTACAAGATGATGCTGATGCAAAGGAATCGTTTCTAAGTGGCTGCTAAAGGTAAATTTGCTAAAAGCATCACTCAACGATTTGGACCCAAAGAGCATAGTAGTGCTTCTGTTGCAGTCAGTAATGCATTGAGCATATCGCAGTGTGTGTGCAGAAATGGGTTATATACCTGTAATCTTTGAGGCGGTTTGATGATGATTTGGGGAGTAATAACCTCAGTCACAAGAGATGGTCTCTGGCATGGCACTAGCCCAGGACACAGCTATGATGCAAGTTATTGGGCATTTAGTGTCTTGTGTTCTATAGGAAGATGAGCTAAATGGTCTTTATTCTTTTTGGCCTTAAAATCTGTTCAACACTTCTGGCCACTGTAGTCCTCCCGCTCCTGCCCACGGGTTTCTGCTGGTTTGTGACGTCCACCCTCCCTGGGCGCAGCAGAAATACTTCAACCTACTGGGGTGGCCATGTGTGGGGGGAGCTGGGGCTGCAGATGGACCGCAACCCCCCCTTTTCTGCAGTGTCTCACCAGCGGCGCCGGCCGTGCCCAGCGCAGGAAGACCCCCGATGCTCCGTGCTCAGCACACCGCTCCGCCGTGCAGGGCCAGGGAGCAGCGGCGGAATGGGGGGCATCCCGCTCTTGAGATACTCGGGTTTGGGATGAGGGGCATG
>NW_010227582.1:150584-165517 GCF_000690775.1 Eurypyga helias | reverse complement strand
GCATCCTGCTCGTGAGACACTCGTGTTTGTGGTGCGGAGCATCCTGCTCTTGAGACACTCGTGTTTGTGGTGCGGAGCATCCTGCTCTTGAGACACTCGTGTTTGTGAAGGGACACAGACTACCAGAAAACAGTCCGTTTGCAATCACGCAGTCTGAAGGGAGCGCTTCCTGCTATTCAAGTGCCTTCCCACGTAACTTGAATGTATATTCCTTCCTGGTATTGTGTGTCTGACTGCGGGATCCCTTTGTGCTGAGCTCGAGGAGGTGGACAGTCCTTGGCCAAATCAGCTTACTATCTTTGTCCTTCCTATTCCAATGTTTTTCAGCCTCAGAAAACACATTTAGCCTAAAGTACTGGTGCTTTTCTGAGTGGTGCCTTTTGATGTTCTTGACTGGAATTATCTTTTAAACGCAGCTGTGTGTTGAGGGGAAGAAAGGCCGATGTACCCGCAGTTTCCCCAGCACCTTGGATCACTGCTGTCTGAGGTGTGCAGGGGGTCCTGCTCCACACCCAGCTCTTGAGATGTTGCCTCCCCTCCTCCCAGGCAGACCCAGACCGGATTTCAAGGGGTGCTTTGTTGGAGCTGCTCAGGCAGGCTGTGGGAAGGAATAATACGGATGATAAGGCTTTAGACTGCGTTAATCACAAAGCAACACCAGCTACAGCCTTCAATCAAATAAGTCTGCTTTTGTTTCCCGCTTGGAGGCTTGGTCTTCTGACAAGCGCAGGTAACGTCTTGTTCTTTATGTTTTAGTGGACCATAATAAACCTGAGCAGATAGAAAGTCACCTGAGCCGTAAGCATGTGAGTGTCTCCAATGTCTGCCCGTTTCATAAAACAGCAGCACCAGCGTCTCTCAGGAGCCTTCAGAGCCTCCCTTTCTGATCCTGCAAGAAAAGTGAGGTTGCTAGAGCATTAGATCAGGGGGTTTGTCCCATGCTGGCTCCATCATTCATTACCAGGAACCGACAGCAACAATTAGTGAGCCCTGAACACCCAGCACAATGAAGATCACACTGATTCAGAGTTTAAGTGAGTCAGGATACATAGGGTGCTCTTTGCAAGCTGGCCTTGCGGTTAACTCACCACCTTTTCCCGGCTTTGAAAGAAGAAAGAGTTGAGTCATGTCAATTAGCCGGCTGTCTTCAGTGCCCATGAATTAGGTTATTGTCAGGCAGCACTGTCGAGTTGGCCAATTACGTTTTCTGTGGCAGAAGCTGCCCCATCCCTCCAGTTTTAAGTGCATCACAAACAACAAGCGTGGCAAACCATCCGAGGTGAATCCAAAGAGTCAGGGATCATGAAGGAAGGACAAGGGCAACATCACAGAGAAATGTGGGAAGATGAACGATAGAGAAGTAGTGAACTGGAGGTGCTAATTTCGTTTCTCCTGTAACATCAGAACAAACAGGTGCTCGGCAATGCTCAAAGTGAGTTTCAAGACTTAAAAAAACTGTTTCCGCAGTTGCCTGCCTGCAAAGAGAGTGAAATATATTTATGTAAGGAAATAATAAGTCCTGTTCGTGGTAGTTAACAGAATGAAATAGAGGAGTACAGCAAACCCTTTCCTCAGTTACCCACAAAACAACTTTCCTGTGCACTCACAAGTTGTGCAAGTGGTCAGCATCAGTGACAGGATGCTGACTTGTGCGGACAGCTTGTCTGTGTCCCCACTTCTAATTTTTTACATGATGAACAGAGCAGATGTAGATGGACATTTTTGGTATTGGTGTCCTCAGCCGTCTCATACATTTAATCTCAGTCTTTCTGCCGATGTTTCAAGCCGAGACGTTTGTACGCAGACCTCCACTCTAGAGAGCTCGCGGTGTCTGGAGATGCATGCTGCCGGCGAGAGGTTTGGGGCAGTGTGAGGCTGTGGAGTTTTGGGTCCATTTCTCTTCACCAAATGGGTGGGAATAAACCCCTGAGCTCTTTGTCAGCTTGGATAGAACTTAGGTTTTTGCTAGCTCAACTCATACCCTAAATTAAGCACATGTTGTGCCTAATTCTCATTCAGAACAGTAATGGAGGTAACAAAACAGCTCGTGGATTAGCTAAGTGTAATGTTATCCTTGCCTGGAGTTACTGGGACGAAACACCGTGGAGCTCTGGACCCAGATGGAGTTATGGGTTTTCAGCTGCTCACAGAACCAGCCTTGAAGAAGAACCTGTTCTGGGAGAATTTATTTTCTTCTTTCCATTGTTAGATCCCTGAGCCGTACAAAATCCTGCAAAACACTCCAGTGTGTCCAATGCATGTGAGAGCTGTTAACTGTAATTTAGAGTTTTGCTTGCTGTTTCCCTTCGTTTTAGTAATATGCACAAAATAATGCTCACAGTTACACCCACATAAACAAATGCACTTCTGCTGCAGTTACTGGGCTTATTTCCGATTTTCCTCTTCTCCCTGTTCTTCCATCAGACTCTGTCAAGTGACATGCGCCAGTCGGCTTTCCATCCTCATTCCTTCCAAGGCTCGGGTTTGTTTCTGGAGCCGGGCGGGCTGCGGAGGATGCCCAGCCTGCACGCCACAGGTGCCACTCGCCACTGCACCGGCGCACTGGGGCCCCTTCCAGCGTCAGGGGGTGTCGAGCTGCCCCCCACCCTTCGCTCCCCGAATTCGGAGGCGCTGCTGGCAGCAGAGCAGGGGATCAGCTGTTGCTTGGTAACCGCAGCCACATTTCAAAAATGTACCCTTTTACAGCCAGCTTGCCAAACTAATGGCTTTGAAAGGAACAGTTGTTCTTTCAGGATCATTTTCATTTTGTTCTTTCTTAAAAAAGAAAAAAAAAAAAGTCTTTCAGCTCCAGCTTTGCTTTTCTTCTCTGCTCGTTTTCCTCGCATCTGGTCCCACAAAGGGGAGTAGTGTCACATGCCCGGGAGCGAAGCCCTTTCATCCTCCTCTCCTTAGGGCTTAGCCATTATCATTTCTGAATTTCAGTCTGAGCGGAAGGAAACTGCAAGCGCTTCCCGTAATGTCTGCATTTGTCTTAACTCTACTCTTCCCTGAGCATAGTTTTCCTCTTCTAAGAGTTATAGATTTCATCCTCTTGAAGGAGGATGAGCAAGTGGGACCGGTGCCGTAGGATTGTTCAGCGTCTGTCCTCAGCTCTCGTCATGATTTGCAGATGTCCCTCTTGGACGCTGAAACTAAACTGCTCCCGTTCACCTAACGGCAGCCTTAAGGGACAGCCCTCTCGGCCCTGCGGACACGTCTAAGTCACTGCATCTTTGGCCAAGGTCAGCAGAATTACGTGTAACCTCCACAGGCATGATCAGTGACCGTGGCTTTCATCTTCATGTTCCGGCCCGTGTAACAGCCCTGTCACGGATGATGCGAGAGCTTTGATCTGGTGGGTACCTGAACAGCCGTTGTATGTCACTCACACTACAACTATTCCCAAAGACACAGTACAGAACTGTTGTTAGCAATTAATTTCTATCCAATCTTAAGTTTTTGTATGACATCAGTATCAGGACATCTTCCACAAAATTACTTTTGCAATGCTGGTAGTAAATACCAGGCAGATGATCACTCTACCCTGATCCCTTGATTAGCAAATTAGAAACTTTCCAGATTGTACACACAAGGGTGCAAATTCTCACATCCATTACATTTCTGGGGGTGGAGAAGTGGCTTCGCAAAATAATCAGAGTTCACTGGTGTAATGAAATATAAATCTTTATCATCGGGGCAGTGAGAAGGTCTGCTTGGTATTTTCATGCCAAGGCAGGTTTTTCAGGTTTTAATGATAGTTCTGCAAGCTGTAATGTTCCTTGGCTGTCCAAATGGCACTCTTCCTACCTCTGAAAGCATCAAACGCTGCTGCTGTTGTTTTGAATTTCAGTCCAGCCTTTAGAACAGGATGTCACAGAGCAGCAGATGAGAAGACCAGACACATTACCAGCAAAAGAAAGTAGCAGTGAGGTATCTTTATGCTGCTAGGAGAATAATGTCTAACGGTCCTTGCCAAATTCGGAGAGACAGGGCAGTTGTAAGCATCTCGATGACCTGCATGTTGCTGCAGCACACTGTGATGAAGGTGTTTGCCATGTGGTCATATGGTATAGGACACCAAGACAATTTTCTCTTGATCCATGTTGCTGCAGACTCTCCAACATCAGTGAGTGAACCCACCTGGGGATGGGGACAGGTCAGGTTCTTTGTGCAGTTTCAGCGCTGGGTGACTGTGGTCTGAGGAGGCGGGTGGAAGAGCCCGAGGTCATTCCTTGGGTAGAGGATCACGCACCTTGCCAGGATGCACAAGTAGCAGCAGTTCCAGCGCCAGTGCTGTGCATCTGAGAGGGCTCCTGAGCGCAGATGCACAACCCCTTTGCAGCAGCACCCGGATCGCTGAGTGGGTGGCAGCAGCAGTGCTATGAAACGTTAAGTCATCCCCTTGTGTTTTGAAGGACAGTACTATAGCTTGGGCTCAGAGGTCAGTTCCAGCAATCACGCTGAAGCCATTTAGTGCATCTGAAGAGCTGCATTCAATTTGTGCCAACTCCATCTGTTTAAAAATTTAAATGACAGTGTCTTAAAAACACTTGACATGGACTGTCACTTTTTATTTCACCACTGCTGTCCCATCACCTAGGAACACACACAACTGCAAAAGAAGAAATGGCTAACAGTGCAGAGAACACGTCTCTGAGCCATATCCCATATTTCTAATGTCACAGCAAATGCAACAAGCTGGGCACCAAGATTAATCTGGTGCTGGAGCCAGGGATGCCTGGCTTCTTGAGTTCAGCCCACTGCTGGAACCAGAGATGAGACTGACCTCAGATGTCTTTGTGCCTTCTGCGTCTGAGCACCAAGGCAGGTCCATCAGGCCTCAGGATGACCTGTGAGCTCCTTCAAGTGCTGTCTGGGCTCTTTGGGCACCATTTCAGGGATGAGACGTGACAGAGCATGTCATGCCCCAGCTGTCCTGCAGGATGGTGCCCTCCCTTTGGAAAGGGAAGGCTGGGCTCAGTGCTCTGGTATTTGGTTGAGTCACGCTGGATCAGGTTTCTGTAGTTAGTGGACAACAGTCTATTTTCTGTTTATTGCCTTTCCTTTGCCCTGTTCCCCTCTTAGGAGACACTCTGCTAATGCGTTTGCTTGTGAAGTCTGCCTGAAACTCTCAAAGAAGATGAAGTGGGATGAGGGAAAAGAGATTTTCTAGAATAAATTGTAGGAGAAGAAGCAATTGTTAGGGTTTTTTTGTTTGGTTTGGTTTTGTTGTTTGTTTGGGGTTTTTTACTTTTACTGTGATGAACAACAAATCTATAAAAAGTCTCTATGCATGAAAAAAATGCCAATACATAAAACAAGAGTGCTGTTCCATAACACAATTAAAACCAGGTATAATTCGAACACCATCAATATTCTTTCAGAAGGCAGTGCTGCATTACAGAAGTAAGCACTATTCACACATTTATAAACATCTGTCAGAATTATTTCCTGAGGCAAGGGAAAGTGACATCCAGCACAGTCTCTTTACAGAATTTATCCTAATTTTCACAGCTGTGTAAGAAAAAAAGATGCTTACAGCAAATACCATCTTGTGCTGTAATGCTTTGCTGGGAATTGGGCTGGAGGAAGGAGTACCCACTTGGTCTTCACCCATGCCAGGAGCTGTGATTAACACCTTGTAGACCAGCTGCCAAAGTTTCTTCAGCCACATCTATTTTCTTGTGTCTCCTTCAGCTCCCATTGAAGTCCCCAAGACCCTTCTGAACCGGCCCTCTGTGCTTCTCCGTCAGACCTGGCTGGGGTATGATTCTTGAGGCACAGGTGGTCTTGACTTATGCCCCAAGCAGCATCACACCCATCCCTGAAATTATTATTCTTGATAATAATAATCATATTTATCATATTCTTGATACCCTCACTTGGTTTTATGTTACAGGATGGGACAAAAGGATTGAAGATCTCTGTACCCTTGGCACCATTACTGAAGTGCCATATTTCCACACCAATTAATATTTTTTGCATAACAGGCGTTCAGGGCATCTGCTCATAGCCCACACTTCGTAGCTACCTTTTGTTCACATAAACACTAACCATGGTCAGTTGGCTGTGGAAAGAAAAATCTTTGTGTTAGTCATGTATTGTACTCAGTCAAGCCAACCAGACATTCAGAATGTTTAGGAAGAATGAGACAAGAAAATTCCCCATCTTCCTTTTCGACTAGCAATTAAAAACACCCAGAGACACCGGCTGTTCACACAGTGCGAGTGTGTGGCACAGAACAGCCGTGGAAGCAAGCTCGCTGGACACGCTGGGCACTGTGATGGCTGGGGAGGGAAACAGAAAAGCTGTGGTGATGAACATGGTGTGAAAACAGAGCTGGCAGAAATCACACGGAGAGGAGTCAGAGCTAATAAATACTGCATTAATAACAAAAAAAGTATTCACTCACATCTCAAGCTGAATGTGTGTTCACCTTCCTTTTCAACAGCGAGTTCAGAACCAAGTGTTCATTGCCGGGTTTTGTTCTGCCTGTTTGCTATTAATTTCTGATTCTCTGTTCCGGATGGTTGCAGCCTTCTGAACCTTTGGATGCATTAATATTTTAGCGAGATGGGCAACAGGAGGCTGTGATATGTCAGTCATCTCTGAAAAGCAAAAAGGATTTGGAAGTAGATGATGGGCAGGTGGTTGTCAATCCGGCATTATAAGAGCAGAGATAACACTGACTCCCTCCTCTGTCTCCTCCCCCTCCCACACACACTCACAGTGAAAGAAAAATAAGAGACATTTGCATTCATTTGCAAGCCGGTGATGCGCTCCAGGGAATCTTTATCCACCCTCTAAATGGATCCATGATTCTTCTCCTTCCCCAAATTCTGGGTTGAGGACCAGTTTTCTTTTGCTTCTCAGATGGACAGGGCTCTTCAAAACATAAGCACGGATGTAATAAATCATAGGGGGTAAAAAACAAAAGGTGCACCCTCATGTGTCACACAGGGCTTGCTCAAGGCCAGCAGTGAGGGAGTCACGCCACTCAGTCGGGGCTTCAGGAAGCTGGAGCCAGCCCTTCCAAGTCCACACTTAGTGTCCTTTTAGGAACTATTCATTCATCAGAGTATTTCATATAATCTGACAGGAAATGATATTTACGATGCTTTTAGCTCCATTTGGGACATTTTTTTAATACTACTTCTGGGATGTAAATTATTTAAAAATCATCAATTTAGTTCTTTACACGAAGAGATGAAAGCTTAACCAAAAAGCTTTCCTGTTCATGACAGTCTTAAATTCTGTGGGAGATCTATGTATTTTTGCTTAATTGAACACCTAAAGGAAAAAAAGAGCTTGGCCTCATAACATTTTTAGAAGTAAATGTTAGATTTATTTAGCCCCATTGACTTTTGAAATACAACCACTAATAGCATCTGTTTAAATATTGTCCTCCAGAATGGATAAAACGTTTTATCACTAGGCATTAAATTCACTAACGGAGCATTTTATATACCTCTCTGTCCCTTCTACGGCTTTTCTGGCAGCTCCAGCCGGGCGTTGCCAAGCCGTGAGTACAGACGGGCTCCTGCAGAAGAGGCTTTTGGGGCGCAGCTGCCCGGCTTTGGAGGGGATGCAGACCCCAGAGCCCCTTCCGTGTGGCAGGGAGGAGCGGGTGAGGGGGTGCCCCCACCCTGGGTGGCCGGAGGACGGCTGGGGCTCAGGACAGAGCCCGGGAGCCCTTCTGCTCCACCTCACCCATCTGGGGTGGGGAGGTGCCCGTGGCTTGCTCCAGCCTGGTGAGCCATCCGTTGGCACTTGCTGCTGGCAGAGCAAAGGCTCCCGGCCATGGGGGGCAGAGGCTCCTGACCCCCGTTAGCCAGCGGGACACACCTAACCTTTGTGCCCATGAGTCGTTGTGGCTGTGGCGTGGGGTGGGGCTGCCAGCTTGCTCCGTGTGCGTTGCTGCCCCATGGCCAACCTGGTCTGGGTCAGCAGGCTTTGTCCTGCGGTGCAACCTTCTGGTCACAGAAGCCGATACTCCTCTTCCACAAGTGATATTTTTGGTTGTGTATGATTTTTTTTGGTCATCATAATTCTTTAAGGAACTAATGGGAGCAGTGTTTAAGAAATACCTGAACTCATGGCAGATACACAGCACACATAGCAACCTCAAAGCCCAAAGATAAATATAATTGAAAAGCCTCCAAATAAAAGATGTCTGTACAAATACTATTTTCCTCTCTGAACGGTTCCAGCCCCAAACTGGTCCTTGGGAAGCGGGTATGGATGGAGCCACAAACTGACTGCTCCTAGAAAAGGGACTGCCAATTGCACAAGAGAATTGCAGTGAATGGTTTTGACATTCTTTTAAATCCCAAATACATCTGTCATGAATAAGAGTGTGAGAACTTGCTAAATATTCATGAATCTAGGTTTTCTTTTGTTCCAGTTATGCATGGGGAGTATGGGATGTTTCCCCCCTACCAATTATTGGCTGTCTGATGCCTGTCAGTGCAAATCTGAGGGCAGAAGAACACGATTCCCATCAAGCTGCTGTGCCTGATGCTAACCTTGAAATCAATAGGTGAGAAGTTGGGGGCTGCAGGTGAGAGTCCCTGCAGGTGCACCAGAGACACTGGGATTCCCCATCATAATTAGCATTGATTCCCCTTTCATGTGCGGGCTTTGTGGCCTGTGAACTCACTAAATTGTGACCTGCATGTAAGGCTTGCATTTATGCCCTGGAAAAGTCAGTGTGTTTGTTGTAGGTTATTATGCTCCTGAGGCTGGAGTTGTTTAAATGCATGTGATGAGAGGACTGTTTAGAAATATTTCAAGTAAGAACTATAAAAGTAGGTTCCAAGGGTACTTTTTTACAGCCAGAATCTGTTCTCTCGCCTAAATGTGACATACTAAAAAGGCAGCACTCTGTTTATAAAACCAGTGTGGAATCTCAATGCCTGCACTCATTGTTCCTGATGAATAGGGGGTGGCAACAGCACTGATGGAGCTTACTTGGAGGGTGATTTGGCTCGGTTATTGCTTTCTTTAGGAGGACTTGGCTCTTTTTTTGTGCTGCATTGACTTCCAAGTGATGGTGGAAAACCGAGATCCAGCACGAGGTGCAGTACATCCAAGGAGGCTCTGCAGAATCCCAGAGGAGTATGACTGACTGCATCCAGTGAGCACTTCTCTTTGGCATATGTCCTCAGACTAAGCTCCTATAACCAGATGTTTGGGAAGAAGCACTCCTTGAGTGTGGCTTGATGTAAAAGAGATGTCTTTGTCCAAATGGAGTGAGAAAAAAAGGTAATTTTCTTCCAAGAATGCAGGTAAGTAAACTCAATTCTAAGACAAGAATCAACACACAAAAAATCAACAAATCTCTGGTTTCAGTGTACGTTTAGACTGATCTGTGATGTAAAAAAGTAGCATGCTCTCTGTAACATGAAAGTCCCGAGTCAGAAGTTACATCGGGCAAATGCTTTCATACAACTGCTCTTGAGGGTTGGGCCCCTGCACAGCTCTGAGACCTCTCTCTCGGCTGCTGATTACCTGCAAGGCTGAGGTGACTTGAGTTTAATTTGGTTGGACACATTCGAAGTATTTAGCAGGGCAGTGAGAACCAATGAGCTATTTGCTCTTCCTTGCCAGAATAAAATAATACTGGTCTACCAGCTGACAGGAACTCATAATAATTAATTCACACTGCAAAAGAGACTGCTCCGCGTGTAGTTGGCTACCTTCAACTGCAACCAGCTCTCCTATAAAGAAAAAAAGGCTGCAATTTAGGACTAATCCTAAAAAATCATGCGTTGTTTGGAGACCTGTAAGCTTGATTTTTCCAAGGCAGAATTCCCCAAGGCATGGGGATACTGAACAATTCCCTAAGGCCATGTATATACCTGAAACCCTCTGTTTAGTGATGACATGGAATTAAAGGCGTAATAAGATCTTCAGTCAGCTCTCTGCAAAGAGATAAATGTGTCCCCTGTGTTGCTGCCCAAAATTTAGATGCTCTTCTACACTGTAAGAGACTAGGTGAAATGTGTTTATTTTTAGACCATACTCTGCCTGAAAAGATAATCTTGAGTAAATAAATACACAAACTAAAACCACGCTCAAATACCTCTAGAGATAGAACAGCACGTATTGGCATCATCACAAGAAATCTGTGGTCTACCCTGAGCGTTTTAAATGATGCAATGGACAGTGATGACCCTGAGAGTAGCTATGGTAACACACAAAAACTTCCTTTGTAGTCAAAAACAGTTTTGCATTTTTATTCCCATCAGGCCACAAATTAAAAGAAGGGATCACAATAGAGAGTTCATGAGAATTTAATACAGTTTTCATCTCTGGGTGAGGCTTGCTTCCATGTTTGAAAGGTGAAGAATTTATGTGGTGACTGTAGGACCAGTTCTGTGGAAACCGTTGGGGCAGAAAGCATCTCCCCTCTGCCTGTGGTGTGACATGGGGCAGGTCACTTCACCTCTCTGCTCTGCTCCATCAGAGCCTTTGTTTGCCTGCTGGTTATTCCCCTGGGACTCGGATCCTGCGCAGGGCACGGGGGTGCGTGTAGTCAAAGCGCCCAGCGGGTATTAGGTGAAAAGACCATGAGTGAGAACTGGAATGTGCCCAGCACAAAGACACCTGGAGATATGGGCAGGATGTCACCACAGTGTAGGTAAGAAACACAGAGGGACGTGCAAGCAGCCTTGCACTTTTCTTTAAGACAGAATTATTCCAGAATTTAGGGGATTTTAAAACTCAGGGTATTTTGTTCCCTGCGTTTAAGGGGCACAGGGAATAAAAAAAGAACTAAAATGAGGAAAAAGACAGCACAACAGGATCATCTTAGAGGAGCAAGACGGTGATTAGGCGGTTGAAAAGTCTCCCCCTGAATATTAATGTGCTGTGCAAGTATAAATGACTTCTGCAGAGCCATTACCTTATCCAAAATAAAAAGCCCTCATTAAGAAATGACTCTTGTTGTTCTACATGTGTTAGGCTCCTGGGATGTGGCTGTCCTGTGTCTTCATTACCCTCCTGAACATCTTTATGTATATTCTTAACGTTATCAACAGATGCAGTTCCACTGGGACCATAATTGCACTGTGCTATATTATTGTATGCTATTTGCCTTTGTACATTTTTCTCCTCTCCTCACTTTTAACTCTGGGTATTATGTTATTCTAGGATGTTTTGGTTTTTTTCTTCAGAAGTCCTCAAATTTGTTTCGGTTGATGAATCAAGGACTCAAGCTTCCTTTTAAGCACTGATTGGGAATGTGCTTTGTCCTTAAAATGAAAAATGCACTGAACATCCTCGTGCTGCTGACTGGGCTGAGGATGTTTGCATGACTTACAGTTCTCTTCCTTCATGTAGCTGCAGCACAAGTTTTGACCCTGTTGTCAGGGAGAGAAAGCACCAGCTATTACACAGCCCAGTACAATTTTAAATTTACCAAGTGAAGTTCAGTTTTTGTTGCAGATATGGTGCTGGTTCGTTTGCTGATGTCAACAAGCACCACTCCCTGGACTGGCTGGGGTGGATCTTTGTGGTTCCTACTACCCATGTACCCTGTGCATTGTGCAGTTCTTGCAGTGGCCTGGTGCTTTCCCGCAGGATGCTCTCATTCTGCTTCCTGCAAAGAAATAGCCTTTGTAGAAGCTAAGGTAATATGGTTTCCAAAAATTACTGATATACAAAAACTGGACTATTTTAGTCTTGAGCTCGAACACTTGCTTTTTTTGACTTCTGAGGTCACTTGAGATGAACTGCTTATCACTGTGTGGCAGTTACCAGTGCTATCGAGACACACAGTTGACTCTAAAGTATGGATCCCATTTCCCCTTTGCATCTGCTAAATATTCTGTGTGTTAAATTAATTCTGAGTTGCAGAGCTGGTGCATATTTAACTGGCAGATCTAGGATAGCTCCCCTTAGCACGGTTCAGAAGGACATGAGTTCTGTCTCGCATCACAGGAATGAAATTCCATAGGAAATATAACCCTGCAGTAACTGCACAAGCATTAAAAAAGGTGTAAGAGAGGAAAGAGTTAATGTACCTGCACAGGGAAAGTAAGAGCGTATCTGTGTCCTGACCAGAGTCACCTTCCACCTGAAGACCCGCTCTGGACTACACAGAGCCGTCAGCCGGCTTCACCTCCGTCGGCAAGGCTGGGAAATGCCTAGCACTGCGACAGGGGCTGTCACACCTCAGGGTGTTTGATCTCGCCACGGATGCTTTCCTGCTGTACAGGAGGCACATGTGCTGTGCCTGTTCTCAGACACTGACACGGGTAAAGAGGACGGTGTTTCTACAACTCAGTGGATGCAGCTCTGGAAGTAAAAATGTGTGGAGCATCTAGAACTAGTGAGCAGAACCGGGCTCATGGAAAATTAAAAACACCCAAAAATCTTACAGAGGTCAAAAATAGTAATATAGATTTGTCACAATATTGAAACCCTTAATGAGGAGCTGCCCTACAGATACAGATTGGTGTAGCACAAGTTGAGTCATTGTTGCGTCGCTGTGCAGGCTGATTCCTCATCCGTGGCGTGGACACAGAGACGTCGTCGGCAGATGGCGGGTTTTGGTGTGGATTAAGCACCTTTGATGGAGTTATGCCATTATGGCGGTATCACACATTTCGATGATATTCACTTCTGCTGATACCTCAAACTCAAGAGCTTAAATTTAGGTTAGTCGTGCTGGAATGCAGCCGAGAGGAGCATAGATTTGCCACTATGCGGGCCAGAGCAGGAAAGTAAATAATTCAGACGCATTTATTTCCCTGCAGCTTTTACACTCTACCAGCAATTAACTTGGGTTCTGCTGGGATTTCTCTGTTCACGTGATGCTCATGAACGTTCACCTAGAT
This sequence comes from Eurypyga helias, assembly GCF_000690775.1. NCBI lineage: Eukaryota > Metazoa > Chordata > Aves > Eurypygiformes > Eurypygidae > Eurypyga > Eurypyga helias. Next base: position 152,675 of record NW_010227582.1, on the reverse strand, counting down.
GAATTTCAGTAACAAGTTCTTCTTAAGTGCAGTTTGTTGGGTGAGCAAAGCACCGATGCGGATCCACCCCAGGCCACCGGAGAGGAAATCTGTTTGAAATTAACGTGGGTTCTGCTGGGATGTCTCTGTTCACGTGATGCTCATGAACGTTCATCTAGATGAATTTCAGTAACAAGTTCTTCTTAAGTGCAGTTGGGTGAGCAAAGCACCGACGCGGATCCACCCCAGGCCACCGGAGAGGAAATCTGTTTGAGATGAGATCAGTGCTATCCCACCCTTGGTCAGGCAACCACTGCTGGCGTGGTTAAACCCGCTGTTACTCACCCCGGCTAGACAACAAACATTGCTGTTTTGGTGGCACAGAAGTTAGACAGCATTGGAATTTTTTTCTTTTTACTTTGTTTTGGTTTGCGCGTCTTTTTTGGGGAAATTTGAAGCTGAACATCTTAATCTAAACCGAGGCTCTCAGAAACACTTGAATTAATTACACCTTGCTCATCAAGCTCTTCCTTTCAAATAGAAAATGATGAACAACTTCATTTCACCACGTGGCTATGAGGGCTGCCCGAGTTTGGCATCGGTGTAGCTGGCAGGCGTATGAAGAGCTCTTGACAGACCCGGTACTGTCAGCTCTCCCCATTTGCTCTGAGAGAATGTTATGCATTTTGGTATTTTTTGTGGGTTTGGAGGACTTTTTTTACTGTTGGATTCAAAACAGAAATCTCACACGTTAAGGCAATTTATTGTCCTCACTCTTGGGCCAGTATTCATCAGGGAGCCAATTAAAATAGTGCAGTGCTTGTTAATAATAATTCAAAGTAACTTTTAAGTTCAGTTTTGGTTTATTTAGGGATGCTCGCAGGGACATAGCCAGCATGCTTCAAAGGACCAAGCGCATTGCGTGGACCAGACAAAGCTCAGGTTCTCTACTCTTTCAGCCATGACCTACCAGGGCATCTGAAGGGCAGTTTTACTGCTTCTCAGTGGAAATATTAATAAGTTAAGGAGAAATTAGTTCAAAGTTTATATATTGTTTACATCCCACTTAACTCCTGGGCACTGAAATGGAATTACAGTTAAAATGCTGTCCCAGTGCTTTGCAGCCCTGATGGACAGTGTCTCTACATTAGTCATTATACTGCATAATAAAACCGTGGCATGATTTGCATACTTTAGTAAGGAAACGGACACACATCCATGGGTCTCATAAACTAGTGAAGCTCCAGTGATTTCACTCCTACAGTTAATGAGTTGCTGGAATTAATTATGAATCTGGTTGATGATATTCACCTGTATGTAGCTCTACTTTAACCTCTCCCCTCCAAAAAGTAAGCATGTGCTTACATTACTTGTCCTCAAGAAAACTCTGACCTGTCTTTTAATTTAGAGCACATGATTAAATCTTACTAATCTCAGTGGGGTCCTTTACTGAAAAGAGGCATTGTCTTTAGATATGCTTTAAGGTGTATTTTTGAATGTGTCTGTGTATGGTGATACTTTTAAAGTAACTGTTAAGATCAGAATTGATGGAAATTTTTAAGGAGGAAACAATTTTTCTTAGGCCTGCTGAAACATGGCAAATGCACATGGTTTTGGGGTGCTGCAGTCCCTCCTGACCTGGAGCAGGATCCTGAATGCACTCCATGGAGTTGTATTTTAATTGCTGCGAAAAGGCTTTGACGAGGCCTCATGGTTAATTGTGTTGGTCTGCAGGAGCTAGGGCACAAGCATCCTCCCCCAGATCCCAGTGCCAAAGCCTCTCCCAGCTCAGTGGTTGCCTGAGTGGGAGCAGATGGAGCCTGGGAGGGCTCCCTGGGCCAGGTGAAGAGGGGCTGGAGGTGGCTGTGCCCAGCCTCCCCGTAGTGGGCTTGTCAGTGGGAGCGTGGGGCATCGGTGCATCCTGTGCAGAGGGCTCCGAGCTCAAAGGAGTGGCTGCAAAGCTCCCGCTCTGGGGCTGGGAAGCTTGTTTATTCTGTAATTTCCCAGGTGGTGATCTGTTTTCCTCGAGGGTGGACCCGCAACAGGGGTGAGCTACATCTGCCTGCTGATGCTTTGCAAGAGAATTCACTGTGGTCTCTTGGGGAAGGGGGG
>NW_010227582.1:142005-150573 GCF_000690775.1 Eurypyga helias | reverse complement strand
GGGGTGGTGTCACTGCTGATGGCACTGGGGCGCTTCATGGAATACAGTTCCAGATTGTTGTAAAATTCCCGGTTTATAGCCTTCCTGCTGGCTATTTTTCATTCTCACGCAATACCTCTGGCCTGGGGATGTGCGGAATTCCTTGGGAACCCCTCAAGGTAATGGCATCCATCAAGTCAGAGTCTGATTTCCTCTCAGTCCAATTGCCCAACAGCCTATGGGACCTTTCTGGCTCGGAGCACTCTGATAATGCCGTTGTACCCATCAGGGCCTGTGGGTCAGCTAATGATCAGTGTGTTTCCTCCAACACTTTCTGTTCCTAATACTAAGATGAAATAAGTCCAGGATTATCAGTGTTTGATGAGATGAAGCCTGGTATCCAGCAGAGTAGAATTAGTGTGGATGCAGGTGGTACAACACGGTGTTTTGTGCAGCCTGGTGTTTGTTGGTTGTCAGCTCACAAGTCAGGGATCAAAACGTGACATAGGAGGGAGGGCAGGCTGGGCTTGGCTGTGGCTGACGTAGCAGCAGAGGAGGGGCAGGGAGAGGACAAACTCCCCACTTGTGGTCTGAAAACCCAGCTTAGGACTTGGAGGCGCTCAGGCCTTTGGGTAGTGGCAGATGCTGTTTCCCAAAGGGACTTGGGGTGTGACAGTGAGTACTGCTGGCTGGGGACAGCCAGCCCTGGAGCAGGACCCGCTACGTATGTCCCCAGCCCTGGAGCAGGACCCTGGGCTTGGGGCCTCTGAACCCTCCCACACTCCAAGGGAGAGGCAGAGGCAGACCTACGCATGCACAGGATAACTGGGCACCGAGGGGCCTTTACTGGTGAAGCCGGGGGTGCTGGTGGGCTTTACCTTTCTGAGACATCTGTTGTGCGGTGGAAACTGCACCTTCGCCTTAGGTCTGGGATTCAGCTGAAGGCTGTACCTTCGTTGTACAGAGCTGTGCTTTTTTGTATAAAAAATATTTGTACCAGAGGAGTTCTGCTGAGATGACCAATCCCCCTCGTGCTGGGGCCGTAGGATTAAGATACGCAATAATTGGGTTCTGTATTTATGAAACTGATGCCGAATTTGCCCCAAAAGGCTAGATAGTAACTGCTCAGAGACCAACTCTTCAAGTCTGTAAGCAGGAGGTATTTATTAACAACGCGTTGGGGAACCCTCCAGGTCGCCCTGGACAAAGGGTTCCAACGATTAACAATAAATGCAGTCCTTTTATACAAATTTGAGCATAGGTTACATCATTTTTACATGCATATTCATATATAGGTGGAGTATAGGCGGAGTCTTCTATTTTGGGGAGTCTTCTGATGGGAGTTCCTGTGTCTTCATCAGGAGCGGGGGGGTCGTCTTGTGAGTCTTTCTCGGGTTAAACTTTGAACTTTTCCTAATTTGGGTAGTTTCCTGGTGTACGTGGCATGGTCTCCGTGACTTAGCAGAAGCTACTGGGTCGCACTGACATCATTGGTTTGATAAGTTACCTTGGTTGTTTGCGTTGCGTGTTGCCCTTGGCTTGAGCACAATTTATCTGTACTTTGTAATCCTGCTGACCGCCCAACTCGTCCTTGTGATTTTTAGTGTTCTTTCCTGTTTATTACCTCCATGATTTCTTAATGCTAAGCCTTTTCATAGTGTCTTACATTTTTTTACATTTTAACCCCTCATTTCTCGAAGACTGCTTGCTTTAAGTGGCTTCAAAACCTTGTGAGAAGAAAATCGAGCTGAATATGTACAAAACATTGAAGTGTAATAAAGCCAACTTGAATGGGTACGTTATTGCAAAGCAGACTGTTTAAATGCATAACATTTGTGCGTTGCCTGACAGTTCAGTCCTCCGAGAAATACAAGAATCCTCGTCAAATATGACTTGCAAAAATGTGAATGAATTCCACTACCTCTAGTCTGAAACCTGTAATGACTCAAAAAGCCTCCCTCTGTGCCTAAAAGCCTCGTGGAGGCAGCAGGTCTCTGCCTGGCCAGCCCCGTGCTGCAGAGCAGGGGTTTGGAGCTGGGTGGCCCTGGGAGATGGGAACAGCGGGCACAGTGCCCAGCTGGCACGCCGTGCTGCGAGGCAGGAGCCTGGCCACGGCAGCAAACTGCAGGTTTCCAAAGCTAGAGATTGTAATGCTTTGGGGTGAAATGTCAACTTTCTGCTCTCCTGAAAAAAACGTTGGGCGCATCCTGTCCTCTGCTAAAGCCCCCTGTTGCCTCACAGAGCAGAGAAGATCCGTTTCGGGAAGAGTCTGCTCAGCCTGTATAGGTTCTCATTACTTTCTTCCTCCCCAGGACCAAGAAGTGCAGAAGCAAAGATACTTGCAATGGTTCCTGCCTTTCCGGTCCCATGAAAGAAGGTCAGTGTGAGGGAGAAGAGCCAGGTAACGCCTGAGCACTAAGTAAACTCTTAATTAACAGCACGCTGCATTTGGGGTGCCGAGTGCTCTGAAACAGCGTGGGCTGCGCTTACAAGGGGTAGTCCTCGGGCACTTGCTTTGCTGCACGACTATTTTAAAAATACCCCCACTGTCACCTCTTAGACGAACAGTGTTTCCCACCTTTAGTGTGGATTTGCAAATACTTCAGCTTTTCTTGAAACTCTTATTTCAGAGGTACTTGTCAAAATACAAGTTTTGCTCATCTCTGTAGCCTATCCTGTCGATGATGTGATCCAGACCCCTCAGAAACCTGCGTTTTCTCTGTGAGCTTGTGTTTAGTTAACTCCATACGGACGTCTCATAAGCTCTACCACGCTGGTATGATGATAATTTTCTTTAAAAAGTGGCTGTAAGTGTGAATTTAGTCTACTTATTTTTGATGTCCACTGAAGCTTTAGACAGCAATTTAATCATTATTATTGCTATTGTACAGCTGCTCTCTGGAGGAGCTTAAACCGTGTCAAAAAGGGAACCAACATAATGAGTCTGACAGGATTTCAGAGGGAGCGATTAAGTTTAGGATAATGAGTTCTGCTGAATTTTTAGTGTTATTGTAACAATTCGCACCACTGCAGCCTGTTCATTGCTGGACTCAAAACTGAAACGTGCAATTGGGAATTGGGCTGTGCAGATATTTCCTCCAAGTCTATTCCTCTTCAGAAAAAAAGAACCAAGACCAAAGGAACACTGCAAGCGCTCGCACGTGGTCTCTCTCCCCGACACCCTGCCTTCAGTTTTCTCAAATCTTCAGGCTGTGATGCTGCTCTCCATCCCTCGAATTCTGTGCTTACAACACGCAAACCCCCAGCCCAGGTGAGGGAATCGGTGTCTCTGTCCTGCTTCTTTCCCATGGCTGTAGCGAAGGTCCCAGCCCTGTTTTCAGTTATGTGGATTATACTGCCCTTGATATAGATATGTGGGAACCAAATGAGTGGAGGTAAATAACACTGCATTAAATGGGCTGTTTTTCACGGGTCCTTTAGAAATGGGTGGTAGGAACTGAAGTGTGACTAGTTGCAATGAGAGGAGGGCAGTACTGTGTTGTTTAGTTCCTATTTTGCTCTGATGGATGCTGGGGTTTCTCACACTCCACGGCAGCTGCTGGAGCTTGCAGTCTCGCAGGGAGAAGCAGCTCTGGTATCGCAGCACTTGCACTGCAAAGTGTCACCAAGTCTTGTTGCTTTGCTACGCCAGCTGTAGTCTGAAGATCACAGCCAGGGTAAAGTGTGCAGGAGCCCTAGTATACTGCTACGATGCAAAATCACTAGTAAGAGGGATTTTGTGCTGGAGGTCAATAGAAAAAGACGTACTGGTTTTTGTATGCTGAAGAACTGGAAATTAGAGATATTTTGTGTTGTTTCTGGCTGGTCCAATTAAATAAAAACCAAATGTTTGTCCGGCATGTGAACAAGCACTTGAATTTGAGGCTGTTGTGTTCTGCCCCGAGCACTGCTGCATGCTTTAGAAAAGCTGCTGAAGCTGTGCACCCTGGCAGCTCTAACCCACCGTAACAAAAGGAGGTGCTGAAGAACTGGAAATTAGAGATATTTTGTGTTGTTTCTGGCTGGTCCAATTAAATAAAAACCAAATGTTTGTCCGGCATGTGAACAAGCACTTGAATTTGAGGCTGTTGTGTTCTGCCCCGAGCACTGCTGCATGCTTTAGAAAAGCTGCTGAAGCTGTGCACCCTGGCAGCTCTAACCCACCGTAACAAAAGGAGGTCCCCTCCGGTGGGTGCTCACGGCAGTGGGCGTGCTGACCCCCAGCAGCTGCTGGAGCCAGGCAGGCGATCGCCAACCCTTGGCCCTGGTCTGTGGTGTGCCACGGCCTCAGCAGGGCTGCACGCATTTCCCCTGCCGTCCAGACAGGCTGCGCGTCCCTTCTGCCCCTTTGACACTGACTCTTTGTTCAGATATGTTCCCATTTCTGTGTCTTCTTAGCAGCCTCTGAACAAACCCTTTATCTATTCCTAGTCAAGTTTGAATAAATTCTGCCGGCTGCAGCTGCCTGTTGTTGCTTTCCTGGACCAGCCACCAACACACACATTAACTTTAGCTTTGTGAACTCCTATCTGCGAATTTTTAAAAATCGATGGTGACTTGTACGCTGACATTGAAGTGGTAAGTGTGTGTGTACTTGCACACACCAGGGAATGGCAGGACAGGAGCGGTGCCTGGGGAGGTGGCTTACTTCCACTGGTAGGAATGCATTATTTTATTGCCAGAGCTGTAAGCAGAGTTCAGAGCTCGGAAGTGCTGATAAAAGGCACCTTTCACTGGCGAAGCATTACTTCTGGACTTGTTTACCTATTCCTCCTGGCCTCTCTCCTGACAGGAATGGCATCTCTGTTTGGTACTGAGAACAGTAATTCCCTTATCTTGGGTGTTGAACAATGCGATATAATTAATAAAAGTAATGACAGTTTATTCAGTGAATACCAATTAGTGTTCAGCTTTCTAAGGGAACGGAGATTGGGAATGCAAAGCAGATTGGATGATACTGCATAAAGAAATCATTTCTTTGATGTAAAAGACATTAAGAAAGTGTTTCATCCATGACAGGATGAAAAATGAAGCAAGCTTTATGGAAACCATAAATATTTTCTTCTGTCAGTGGTTCATTCTTTAATGGAGACACAAGGGAGCAGAGTTCAACACAAACACCCCACTGCTCATGGCCTTAAACATCACCGCTTCACTCACAAGTCTGTCCTGGGGATGCAGTTGCTGTAACTGGATTTCTGCCATCAGAAAAGATGCACGGGTGACAGAAAGGAGAAAGCACAAACCGACCCAAACTCATTGTAATAAAACAGAAGAAGCAGCCCCAAATTATGTTGTTACTCTGGTTTAATCAGCCCACCCTGCTGCTCCTGCCCGCACAGAACATCGATTGCTAAACCCATCTGTGAAATGTGGCATTTGAGTTGCATTGGCTGAGAAAGAACAATATATCTAATGGTTGCTTAATCTGTTGTGTATTTTTTATGGCGTGCTGAAATGGCAGGGTGAAATCTGAAATGCCTCATTTATTAGCTCAGTATTAGGAAGAATAAGGATGCAATTAGGAGTTGGAAAAATTAGGTTAAATACCCATTTCCTGATACAGAGATATTAAGGCTCCTCCTGTTTTACATTAAGCTCCAAACTGGAGGGCAGACTGGACGGCAGTCCTGTAATTGGTGCAAATGACACAGGACATGCTTGGAAGCACCTCAAGAGTTTAACTTCAGCTAATCCAACTCATAAAGAGCTGCAGGAGAGTTGCATATCCTCACGCTATTACTGCAGGCTCAATTGCCTTTGTCCTTGCTGCTCCTTGTGTAGCCAAGTCTTGTTTCCAGTTCAGATCTCACCAGCTTCTTGATAAAACGGATGATCTTAATTGCTGCCTGTGCTGCTCTCACCGCTCTGATTCTTCTCCAGCCCCTTCCTCAGTTTCTCACTGAAAAGTGTTTCTGTTCATCCCCTGATGCCCTGGCGTGTGAAAAGAGCTTGACACCATAATGAGAGGTGGGATACTGCCAAAACCTCATGGTCATCCGAAGCATATCCTTCTTCCTGTGCCAGGGCAGCTAAACATTTTTCTTTCTGGATGCTTCTATTAACTTTCCTGAAGGACCTGGGTTTTGGAGATGCCATAACCTCTTTGAGCAAAGAATTGCATTGCTGGGCTCTTAATCTCTGAGCCATCTTGGAAATTCCTGGGATAAACAGAAATGTACAAGGGAGAAAGTCATAAGCTGGTACTGCTAATTGTGCGTTGGTTACTTCCAAGTGCTGGGATGAAATGATCCAGGTGATCTGGGATCCTCCCAGATCCAACTGGACCTGTATTCCCGTCCCCCTGCAGAATCATGAAATGACTTCTAATGTGGAGTCAGGAGCTGTCGGTTGGCAGCAAAGTACCATCCTCTGTTAATATATCCATAGCATTTCCTTTCAGATACAGATGAATGGACACAGCATTGTCTCACCGATGAAATTCAGCAGCTAATTGGTCCCCAGATGAATAGCCTTCCCAATAAGGCAAAGCCTTTGTCCTAGATAGCACTCTTAGAAAAACATTTTTTCTTGAAAATAATATTTTAAAAATATACTTACTTTCCACTGTGCATCCCCTGGCAAATGGAGCATGATGTTGTTCAAATGCTCTTTGAAAAGCATTCTTGAGATAAGATCATTAGTATATAAAAATGGTTTCTTAACAGAGGCAGCTTTTGTTGGAAAACCTTCATCGGTGGTAGATTGGGAGTAATTAAGTGCAATGTAATTTAATGACTCAAAACAACAAACAAGCTTTGCATAGCTGTTTATGAACACGCGGTTCTCCTGGGGAAACCTTCCAATCTGCAATGAGTGCAAAACATGCATTGTTTTCAGGGGGTTGCCTCTGTGCCACCACAGAGGCAGCCGCAGTTGCCTCAGTTCGGTGCAGAAGGGGTTCTCTTCCCCAGGGAAGCAGAGCCCCACAGGGCTGTGTCCTTGCCGGGTTCACTTGTCCCAGGCGTGGTCAGTGTCATCCTGACCCTGCAGTGCCCGTTTGCCTCCTGGTCTGTAGGTTAGTGGGGACAGTGACCTCAGGTAGCTCTGGTGTTGCATACGGTTGTTAATTTGAGTCCCTGTTGTCACTAACATTAATGCGTGTCCTCTCTGAGCACCTCCTAATCCTCTGTGCAGTGACTAGTGTGAGTGGTGGAGTTTCTATCCCAAAGTGGAGAAAACAGATGCAAAGGAGAAACTGTTTTCATGAGGATTTATACAGAACGTGAACCTCCACTGCGCGTCTTTTCCTTCAGCTAAATGATGTACGGTAGCGTCCCGGAGGACAGTCGGTCCTGTGATGCTTTTTAGTACCTCTGAGAGACGTACGAAGATCAGAAGTTAATTTTCATGCCTCTTCTATAGCTGCTTTATAATGAATTTCTCTGAACCGGTTTGTTTTTCTGCTGCCAAACACTTCAATGCTTATATGTAAATTATCAACATCTGAAGCCTTCTTTCTTTAGAAAAGAATACAGGGCAGTCATCAGATAAAAGTCATTACATATTCAGAGCTATTCTGCTCCACTGATAATAAAACATTCTTAGGGGAAGGTGACCTTTTTACAATAGACTTATTAATGTCAGGACTTCAGAATTGTCTTTTCTCATTATAAGTCTTACCAAAAACATTAAAAAGACTGAAGTTTATGATCTTAAAGATGTGTCAAAGTACAACTGTTAAAGACATTTTCACAGAATATTATTTATATAACCCATTTTTTGTTTTATGTGGCAAGTATTGTGAGTCTTAACAGAACTCTACATTCATGACTACCTTCTATTTCTAACCTTATTATAGAAATTGCAGGTAAGGTTTCCAACACTCGTGTTTATAGACTTGGAAATCTCCCCGGCAGCCTACGCGGTGCCATTGAGTTGGCCTCCAGAGGAGATGGACTCACCCAAACTGCTACACTCCTTTGAGGAGCAAGTGCTGGGGGTCATACAGGGACGTGTAGGCGAGGACCTACAGGACGTTAGCCTGAGCTGAAGTTCTGCAATAACAGAAAAATCACATTTTCATTGCCTGATACGTGCTGGGGGCTTGTGTCTCCAGAACCGGTCTCAGTGAAGCCCAGAAAGCTCCAGGAAAGAGATGAGCACGCTTAGTGGCAATGAAAAGCTGATACAAATTGAGTTTGCTTGGTGGGTTTTTTAGTTTTATTTTTTAGTTGAATGAACTAGTTTGTGAACCTGTTGTGAAGGTGGAAAAGATGACCTGAAACATTCTAACTGAAACGTGTGACAGGCTTTAGCAGAGGAAGAAAAAGTTAGAGAAAGAGAAAACTGGGACTTAATTTCCTAAATTTATCTTTGAAAACATTCATAAGATTGAAAGGTGAGCCCATTTGTGCAGTGAGTTACAGTGATATATGCAAGTGACAACTTGATAGGTCTCTGTCGTCAAATATTCCTGTACACATGAGGAGAACATCAACTCCTTCAAATGTGAAAACATATTTGTGCTGTTCTGAAGGTGTGCACTGAGCTGAGGTTAGCTCTATTAAAACCCTAGCCAAGAATTTCCCTCTGCTTTTTCGGATTTCCATCGCTCCCTGGCGTGGCTGGTGATGCTCATCCTTGAGC
>NW_010227582.1:130433-141974 GCF_000690775.1 Eurypyga helias | reverse complement strand
AGCAGGAATTCAGCCCCATAAGCCTGCACTTTGGCACCTTTCCAAAATCAATATTTTAAAGAAACTGAAATTATTCCTCCTCCTGGAATCATGATTCATGCAATGATAGCATCAATATTAATACAATAATCGAACTTTAATTTCAGTTGCTAAGTAACCTATCATCCCCACAGAGCAAACTGGACTCGAACCAGAACAACTGAAATTGGAGGAAACCTAATGTAAAATAGGAAATGTTACGGGTGGGAAAACGTCAGTCAGGTACCAGTTTCTGCAGAGCCATCCTCTCAGTTCAGACAAAAGCCAAGATCTTTCTTTTCTAAATGTTCCCTTTCTGTCTTTTCTCCAGGCCCACCTCTCTTGCCCAGGACCCGAGCCTCTGGGCTGGATGCTGATGGTGGGCAGCACTGCTGCAAAGGGCTGCCGGGCAAGGTGGGCAGCAGAGCTGCGTTGGCTTTGTGGCTAGTCAAACCTCCTGCCCCTCGCTATTCAAAAGGTAACAGAAAAATGAGGTAGATATAACCCGAGAAGTTCATACGGCTGTATGGGTGATGTCTGTAAGGTTTTTCTGTCTGAAACGTGGGACGGTAAGAGTCTGAGTCTTACAGGGTCAAGCAGATTTCTCAGTTCAGGCAGTTTTCAGGTCAGAAGTGTCCAGCTACTACGGCGCTCGCATCGCCTCTCGGCAGCGCTGGGGGCGAGCACTCCCAGCCACTGATGCTCCTGCAAAGGGGCAGATGTGTTCTTGGAACCCTGGGGTTTGGGCCACAGTCCCGGGAGCTGTCAGGAGCTCAAGCGTTGGGGGCTGCTCGTTGGGTCCAGCGCAGTGCTCGGCACCCAGCACAGCGCCGTCGGAACTGCGCCCGCTCCCCCAGCTTGGAGCTGCCATCGCCGTGGTGACCAGCAGTGCTGGAGATGCTCCCCAGCCACAGTGCTCCTCACCCCATCACTGGCAGCAACGGCCACGTGTTTCTGTAGAAATAAAGAATCAAGAAGAAATAGTTAAAGAAAAAATTATCTGATATTCTTTTTTAATTTTTCTTCACACTTTTGAAGACAATGAATTCAGTGTTTCTTTTCTGGCAAACTGTTTTGTCAGAGAAATCCCAGAGAGCCCCATTTCTGCCATCTGAATCCATTATCTAATGGATTTCAGTATGGCCAGTTTAGAAAGATGTGCCTTGATGTGTGGAGAGTGGGGATTAACAGAAGAGAGGAAAATTACTTATGTCAATAGCTCTTTAAGTAAAAAAAATTAAAAGAGGGAAGCCCATGCAAAGTATTTCCATTGTACTGCTTTTTCATTAAGTTTTATCTTGAGAAACCCAAAGAAGTCTGTTTATCTAGGAAATGAGATTCTGTTTTGGTAGATGATGCAAATGGAGGTTGGGAAAGGGTATCAGAGCCAGCTGGTACAGAAGGAAAAAAGAAAAGAGGTCATTCATTATAATTTTTCCTCATGGTTGCCAGCAAAACAGGGGAAGGAACATGTCCTCTGGGATTTCCCAGCTGGCAAGAACATCCTTCCAGGCTGACTTCCAAACACACCAGCAAATGAAGGGGGGGAAAAAATAAAAATAAATCACTAGAGACCTACATCTTTGTGGATTATATCTTTGCATTGGCTGGTGCTCTGGTTGTTTCAGTCTGAAGAGTGCGTGATGATGGGAAGTAGGAAAAAAAATAAGATCCCCAACTCTGGAAACATGCTTAAATTGTTCCTATTTTTGTTTTTCAAGGATCATCATCGTTTCTCTGCCTTGCTGTGCTTTCCTCCTAAAAACCAGTTTTGCCTTTTGGCCCTGTGTGGTCCCTGCGCAGGGCACAGGGATGGCCATGGAGAGATGCCTGGCAGGTCTGTCACGGCCAGCAGGATGTTTTTTCATTTTCCAGACAACAGCTACCTCATTTTCCACTGACTGTAATTTCCTTCTTGTCTCTAATTAGCTCACCTAATGCATTGGCTGCAAACAGCGACCCAGTCTGCTCTTTCTTCTTCTCACATATCGATACATCATCCGCTGTGAGTACTAATTTATGCAGACCCAGCTGTCCCGCTCCCTTGTCGTTCTCCTCGCTTGCTTGTTTATCCACCTGCGGGCTGGTGCCTTCTGACAACAGGGCTATCTTCACGTGCTCGACGTGGAATACACATGTTGAGCTGGGCCTGGACCCCATGCAGGTACATTTCTGGATCAAAAGTTGCCTAAGGGCAAGAACTCTCTCTGTGGCATTTATTTGTACAAAAGGCAGTTCAGGCAAGTCTTTGGCACTCTTCCATCTCTTTTGGTGCTCCTGCAGAATCACTGTGAAGTGATCATTGTTTAGTCATTTCAGGGGAACGCTGACCCCACCTGGATGCAGAGATCAGCAGGTGCCCAGTGATTTTTGCTCAGATTTATTGCCGCTGCAAACAAATGAAATCACGTTGAATTCTTTTCTCTCTTGTGCCATCATACAGCTGATCAGCTTTATGGGCAGCTGTCAGTTTAAGGAGGACTGGTCCACCTCTTGTGATGTTTCCTGGGTGGTGTTAGCCTGTTCGCGCCCATGCGGTCACTGCATGGACGTTGGCAGAGGTGATGGGTGCTGCCTCCTAAGTCAGAAAGGAGGTCCAACAGCAGGTGTACCCTGCCATCGAGTGAGAACCCAGAGGCTTTTTTCCCTTAGACCACTCTTAGGGATGCTGTCCCTCAGAGCAATCCTTGTAGGCTCTGCTTGATTAACTCTTGGCTCCCCGGAGGTTTCCCTGTCCCGCTCTGATTTAGTGTCTCCATGGCTCTGCCGCAACTGGAGCTCACAGGTCTCATTTTCTAGGCCTAACCTATATTTTTCCCTAAAGATGTGATACGTGTTTTGTCACTGCAGGCAAAAGGTAGGTGACATGACTCCAAGCCCACTGTCACCCTCAGGTGGTTATTTGCTGTGGTACCTGATCTCGGCTGAGTGCCAGTACTTAATTGCAAATCCTAATCCTGTTTACAAGATCTGCTCTGAAGAAGTAAGAAAAACTTGCAGAAATGTATTTGATTTAAAAAAAAATCATTTTAATGTCTTAAAATTCTGAAATTCAAATTAAAGCAGGAAGGGGGATTAAATCCACTTGCTCTGGGAAATGTCCTTTTGCTGTTGTTTTTTCAGTTCATTTGGATGGTTTTCTTTCAATGCATAATCCAGGGGCACTGAAGTCAATGAAAATGTTGCTGCTGACTTCAGCCACAGCAAAATGATACCCTTGAGACAAATTCGGGTTACACAGGGCTGGAATACAGAACAGGGCTGCTGTTGCGTGCATGTCCTGCTCAATAGCTGGGGGAAGAACGGGCTCGCTGGAGCTGGTGGATGTTGAAGACCCCGTGTGTCGTGCAGTTGTTTAGGCAGATGGACCGATCCTTCTCCTTGCCAAAGAGGAGTAACTCCGCTGAAGGCAGCGGTGCTGATGCAGACATCAGCTCACCACTCCTGCTTCATCACCAGTGCTGAACTGATCACACCTCCACTCGCAGGAGAGTATCTGGCGTTATCTGGAATTAAAAGCTCACAATCCTACCGGATGAGCAGTTTAACTCGCTGAGCTTAATGTGACTTGTTAATCCTCTGCGTTTGTCTTGCAATGATCAATGATGATGAAGTGAGCGGCAGTGCTCCGTCTGCGGGGAGCCCAGCTAAGCGGTGCTGCGTTCCCTTCGGCCACAGCACGCCGCTTTAGGAAACAGCCTCGTGGTGCCCCTGGGATGGGGGACACACACACATGTAAACCCTTGGGATTTCCAGGCCCCCCTCCCAGAGAAAGCAGCCACATGCAGCGCAGGTGTGCCCCTGCATGCGTGCAGCTCTCCAGCCCTGGCGAGAGCCCAGTCTGCGGGGTCTGCCTTGCTAGGGCTGCTTGGTCTTGAAACAAGCCTTGGTGAATAAACGTGATGAAATGGGGCCTGGGAAATGATAACAATAATGGGTATTTGACTCTTTCTTTCTGCTGGTAAGCGTAGCTAACGGCAAGTGAAGAAGTCTCTGTTTGCACAGACATAGCAGCACCAATATGCTCCTGTCACCTCCACTCCTGTTGCGGATGCACCGCGTGCTGCTGAGCCGCGCTGGGCGTGCAGACAGTGCCCTCAGCAAAGTCACCTCCACCCTCCCAGTCGAGGTAATTTGCAACTCGGGAAAACCTGATCGTTTAGACTCTGACGCCTCAGCAAACGCGTGTGGCTGGATGCTGGGGTGGAGTGGTGCAGCCCCAGCGCCCGGATTTCGGTGGAGCCATCTCACCTTGCAGAACTCACGCAGCACTAGGAAGGGAAACCGGCCGCCTTCTGGTTTTGGGTGCGGGGAGGTGTGCTTTGTGCTTTGTGCACTGAGTTTTGTGTGCTGAGTTTTTCTTACTGTATGGGCAAAATTCTCGCTAGATAACCCATAAGTCTGAGGTTTCAAAGGAGCTTGGAGTTAGATACCCAGCTGCCCTTGTTCTGCTTTTTCAAAGGTGAAAAAGAGAAATTAATCACAAATGCACAAGAGGAGGGAGTGCTGCAGCAAGTGAAAGCTTTGCACGTGGTGCTTAGTGGGGCTAAATGAACGGTTGCCTTCAAACACTGAGCTGAGAGCTGGGGAAGATGGTAATCTTATGCTTGGATGGTGAGAAAGGCAAGTTGCTGTTAGCCCTTTCTTCCAGCCGGCTCTAATCTACACAGGTGAGGGGTTTCTTGGTCCCCAGAGCTGGCAATGTTGTCCCAGATCTGACCATGAGTGTCGTGGGAGTTGAGGAGACCTGTTCAAACACGAGACATCACTAACCTTTACCAGAAAGTAGACTTTTTTCTTCCCTCTGCATCTTCTGGCTTTCCTCAGAGCACTGCTGACATTCCTTAACAACAGTTCTGCAGAGGGCTCTTCGGTTTCACGGACGCAGGATATATGGAGTCCACTGTACGGTCTTTAATTGGAGTTATCTTTACCTTATAGAAGAGCACCATTGCCTGGGCATCTCCATCCGTGCTGCATCCTCCAAAACCAGGCCTCTGCCCCGCAGCAGTGAGAGGTCTGGAGGGCTCCCCGCGCTCTCGGCACGCCGCGGGTCTCTAACCCTTTTGAGCACGAAGAGCGCGGCTGTGCTGCCAGGGCTGCACAGGGGCTTCTGCACAAGCTCCTGCCTTTGTGCTGTAAATCAAAGCCGCTGGAACTGTAGGAGGGAGCTGGGTCAAAAGGCAGAAATCGCTATCAAGCATACAAATTTTGCTGACTTTCACAGGGCGTCAGGTCCTCCAGTGCCTCTTGTGCTTTCAAAAATATAAAGGACCTTGATTAAAGCAATCACAACAGAGAGTAAGCCAGGACTTGGTAATTGTAGGGAGCCTTGACATTGTCTTCTGAATATGTTGAGGGCAAATTATCCATGGCAAATTGCTTTGATCACTGTGATTATTTGGTCTTAATCCTAACTTGATACTTTAGGCTAGACAATAAAATTCTCCCATTGCAAACAAATTGTATATTTTTTTTCCCCCCTGAGGGTTTCACTCATTCTTGCCGATGTGATTTCTCAGAGGTAGACTTCTGCTTCTTTCCTTCTTCCAAACTATGTATTTGTCATGGTTCTGATGTTTCTGCAACTATTTATTTTTCCTTTGAAGGAAAGTCGAAATCAGACCTAAATAATCTGCTTGATTTTTATCTGAACCAGCTGTGCTGGGACAGAACCCATCGTTCAGATCTGTTACCTTTTACCCAACAGAGAGAAATTAATTACAGGGCTTCCCCCTGGCATGCAGACTCTTGCCTGCAGATGCTCACATGAAAGATGAATGACAATGAGATTCTCATTACAGCTTGATGAATTAGCCTTTTCACTTCAGCTACAGCAAAGTCTACTTCATGGTCAACAGTCTTGTTTAGGCCCAGCCATTTTTTTTTTCCTCTCTTTGAATTCAAATCAAACATTTGCTGTCGACTTCTCCTGGTATAACCCATTATTTGCTCTGCCCATTGGAATTTTTCATTTTTTCCAGGAATTTGGCGCACTGGTTTGCCAGGAAAGTGTTCCTCAGCCACAACACCTTCCTCATTTTCACTGCCTAAGTCTGCCTTGAGACGTGGAACCCTTCTATAAAACACAGGAAGGACCAGAGGACCGTTGCCTCCACAATGCTGTGTGCAATCCTCTCGATCAAGGTAAGCCACAAACTTTGGTGGCTCAGGAGCCAAAGCAGGCGGGATGGGTGGAGGGAGGTGGCCCCGTGGCCAGCGCCAGCCGCAGCAGCGCTGCTGCCACCCGGGTGCAGCCAACGCTCTTGGGCGATCCCATGGCTGCTCTCACCCCCCCCCAGTGCTGCGGGGGGGCTGGAAAGCTTGCCAGGGAGCCTGAGCCACGGGGTTTCAGCTCTACCGAGATCAAGACAGACGTTCTGAAATCCTGCTCATTTTAATGCAGTGCCCCTCTCTTCTCTTTCCAAACTGTATTTGGGAAGCACCGGCTTCAGGACTTGACCTGTTTGTCACGCTTCCTGCCTTTGTTCTGCACAGTAATGTTTTCCTTTCACTGCTATCTGTTTATTTTTTTTAAGTAGCAGAAGCTTAAAATAACATAAATATTTTATTTGGCTGAAGTGGATGTTGTAATACAAAAACTAGAAGGGAAGGAAAGCAAATTATCCCGCACTAAAGCAAAGTGGGGTAACAACAGTTGCTGACAGCCCTTCGGGTGTCCTGATGGAGAAGGGGGGACGCATCTTCCGCACATCTCCCTCCCGACCAGGCTGCCAGGGGCCAGTGCGATGTCTGTCTGCCTCTCCCAGGCTCGGGGGGCTGTGATTTAGTTGCAGTACATGGGCACATCATGAAGCTTTCCTCCTCAGGTGGATGTGGAGTAAAGCCGTGGGGATTCACGGGCGGGCAGGTTGTGTGCTGGCCTTTCCCCGCCTGCAGCCTGCTGCTGGGGAGGGCTCAGTGCTGGGGTTCACTGGTGTAAGCGCGTGCTTCTCTAAAACCAGCTGAGCACAGAGGTCTGTGGTGTGAAAATGAACGTGCCTACAACTGTCACCCCACTGAATGCAGGCTTCCCCCATCCAGAGATATTCCAGCAGGGAAAGTCCTTCAGCAGTGACTCCAAGGAGCACGCTGCATGTGTTCGCAGGTTGGTTGGGGGTGGGGGGGTGGTTACACCACCCTCGGGGGCATCTCCATCAAGGCTCTGTGGTGACAGGTTGCTTGACCTCATCCAGGGAATCAAAACGGTTTGTAGGAGTGTTGTGAGGGAGTGCGGACAGCGGAACAGGGACCTAAGAAACCCCCAGCTGCTATAAGGAAAAAAGCAGAGGAAGGGAGCGGCTATTTCACAAACCTTCTTTGCAGTTAACGGCTGGGAAACGAACTTGGAAATACCTATCCGTTCTTTCATACAAACGAGACGCATACACTTCAGCAAGATTATTGTGCCTAATACACTGTTTAGTGAAAAATGAAATGTAGGTGGGGCAGGAGGGAAACGTGCAGAGGTTTTCCCTAGGAGTTGCACACGCATTTGTTCATTTCCAATTTGTAAGGGGGTGGGACAACTGAGGATGCGTCCCCCCAGCCCCCCCCGTCTCCCCGCAGCAGAGGCCAGCCCCGAGCAGGCTGCAGCGCAGGGACACCTCGTTTTCAAGGGCACAAGTGCCATTTTGCTGGCCCATTCTGCTGTGAGAGGCCAAATGGTTTTCCTGGGTAATTTGAAAAGCTATTGTCTACACAAAAACAAAGTCAAAACAACCATCCCTGCCAGGTGCTGTTTGACAAAGAAAGAACATTGTGTTTCTTGCTCATATTTCCTGACAGTTTATCATGTTCATTTGCTTGTAGCTTTAAGTGTCAACATCTTGATCAATTTTATTGCACCTGCCTGTGGTCAGAATATTATTAATGGTAGCCCCGATTGGTGTTTAGGGACAGGAACAAGTAATTTGTAATAACCATAAGTGAAAACATCAAAATATCGGTAGAAAAATAGTAGCCATACTGTCAAGCTGTCATTATTTATGTGGCAATATTTACTTGTACATCTTCTCTATGTATCTTAATGCTTCTCAGGCCACACTTACTTTGCTGGCTTCTCTGGGTTTTAAGAGCTCTGTGTGCTTTTGGAAGGATTATCAGAACAAGATGCCAAGGCAGAGTGATGGTGATGGTCACACAGTGACTTCTGCATCAGGAGGCAGTGCCTGTCCTGGCTGCGTCCTTCCCTCCCTCTGCAGCAGCCCCAGGAGGAGAGGTCAGTGTCAGTCTGAACATCACCGATCCATTCACGCACCTTTGGGAACCTAAGGTTTTCCAGAGTGTTTCCCAAGCCTCCTTTGGGGCCAGAAATAGGGGAACTGGAGGGAGAAGTTGCAAACTCCTCAGCAGCTCTGCGGGTCAGCTGTAGTTTTGAGGGAAAAGATGCTGCAATTTCATGACTTGTTCATCATCTCAGGAGACCCTCGTGAACATCAGCAGAACTGGACTTGGATTAGTCACTTGCAGGGTGATGGTCTGTGTGAGGACCCCAGTGCGATCGCTGGTGGATGGACCATGGCACTGCAGGGCCTGGGAGGGTGTTTAAGACAACCCAGCATCTCTCCACACAGCAAAACAGAGCTGCTGAGAAGTGAGTGGTTACGTCCCACGCTGGGGCTGTCCCAGCTCTCCAGTCTCAGCCCTGTGGCCTCACTAAATCACTTCCTGTGGCACCTGCCACCTTCCAGCCTCATGGCCATTTTTAAAGTCTCTGTAGGGAATACAGATGAAGGGAAAACATCTTCAATCTTTTGCAAGATGCAGAAGACGATTTTCCTGACGGACAACGACTGCAGGAGATGCAGAGTCTCCACGTGCGCTGCTAAACCTGCAGGCCTTCGCTGCAGCTGTTCGTGCAATTGCTCAGTCATTGCCACTCACTCCGATGTCTCTGTCCGTGTAATCATTACATTAACGCAAGGCCAAAATGGTGATTGGCAGAAGAGACTCGTGGGGAAGACAGCTAATGCTATCCATCAACCAAGCAGGAAATTGCTTTGATATCATCAATTTCTCTGAAAGAGGTATGTGTATCGTGCAGTGTCAGCAAAGGTATTAGTTCATGGCTGTATTAAAAAACAAAGGCTTTACACAACTCAATTGCAAGAACAAGTCATTTCAGGCATAAAAACCCTGAAAGGAATTGCTGCAAAATGAGTTGGGGCAGGAGGGAAGGAGGTTGTTGCATCTCTTCCCTCTTCCTCCCCCCGGGGAGGGAAGCTCACCCAAGCTGGCACTGCTCCGCAGTGGGATCCTGGGCAGCTGCTTTCCTGGAGACCCCCCTGCAGCTCCACACAAGAACCCCCCCCTCTGGACTGCACAGATCCAGCTCGCTGCCTTCTCAATAACTGAACCACCAAGTGCTCCTTTGTAAATATATATGAATTCTGAATTTCATCCTCATCTGTTTCAAGCTATTTGATTGCCTTTAAAATGTTGGTTTATTATTCATTCCAGACAACTGCTTTAATTCTTCATTTTAGAAGTCTGCAAACAGTGAAAAATGGGGATAGAAGGATGCAAAAAGTCTTTTGTAGTGAGCAATCCAATGTTTTTGGCGTTTAGCTTCTCTTAAAAACACTTGTAAAATAAACACCTTCCTTCTCAAACACTCAGTTAAACATAGTTGATGAAGAAGAGCATAATTATATATTTGAACAAAATGGAACAGTTGCACAAAATTTCATGAGACTTGTGTCTCTCATGAACCTCTTGGCACCTCATGGCACTTCTTCGAGGAGTTGCCCTCAAACTCCTGCGCTGTAGTTCTGCGTCCTGGCACGTCCCTTCTGCTCCAGACGGCTCTCATCCGCGAGAGCCCTTGAGGGACTCTTCTCCTTGCAGCAAGCTGCCAGAACAGGACAATCCCTTGGGAATTTTGTCTGCTCTGCCTGCCAGCTCTTCAAGGAAAACTCCGATCTCTCCAACCGTGAAATAAAAACAAGCAAAATATCGCTGGGCCATATGGGCATGGGGCAGCATGACACCCTGACGTAAAGCTGCTGTCTCTGGTGCCGGTCACCAACACAGCTTAGGGGGAAGCTGAGGCTTTTAATGCCCAAAGCATGACGTGCTCCTCTGACCTTGTAAATGATCTTTATTTTCACTTTGGCTCGCTGTCTCTGTTGCAGCTTACTGGGCTATCAGCAGATGCAACAGAAATGGTGGAGACAGCTAATTTCAAAGGTACGTTCTTCCACAGCACGTGGGAAATATTAATGTTTTGAGATCTCGTTCTCGTGGCATGGCTTGAACTCGGCACTGCAGATGGTACCACAGAAATTCCTTGTTCTAACCGAGATACTGCCAGCGGCCGTGTTTCCATCGTTACCTGGTACCTGTGCCTGGGCTCCTCTGTGGGACCGTTTCGCAGCAGCTGGGGTGGACAGAGAGGTGTGGGCACAGGGCTGAGCCGGGGCCGGAGGAGAGGAGCGCTGCTCTGCCGCACGGGCGCTGCCGGAGACGTGCAGGGTGCTCAGCCAGGAGCCGCTCGCTGCCTGCCTTCGGGAACAAGCCGTTTGCTTTAGTGAAGGTTACTTGGCCTCCAGGCTCTTACACTTCTTTATTTCCTCTTAAATGGATGTTTTCCCCAAAGACAATCTTTTTAAAGCAGTTCTAACAGGTTTCCAATTACTTTTCATCACATTAGTCTTCCGTTCTAAAAATTTCTCTCTGAATGTGGAGTCGGTTTCAGGAACTTGGGAAAGAGGTTTTTTTTTCTTCTTGTTCCAGTTTTGCAAGGTGAGCATGTTCACTGAAGAGCTTCCCCAAACCATTCTCCTCTCTCCGCTGTGAAAACCCCAGTGAATTGGTCAAAAATAGGACCAGCCTCTTCTGCTCTAACAGCAAGGTGCTTTTCCCTGCTTCCCGTTTGTGCTTCAGAAACTTGCTGCTGAACGGCTCTCTGGTAGCAGGAGACTTGGACGTTTCGGGTTAGGAAAATATTTAAATACATGAACTTTGGATATAAAGAGAAGTGCCGTTTTAAGTGGCGTTGAGTAGGTACTTCATCTGTGCTTACGTTGAACTGTACTCCAGACTAGATTTAAGCAGGTTTTCTGAAATCAGGGCTAGCAGGTCAGACATGGTCCATTTAGATCAATGAAGTTCTTTTCATCAGCATTACTAGTCCGTGGATCTTCCACAGTCGTAGGGGTGAGTTAACTGGTATTACGTTTGGGTACCAGTCAGGCTGTGAAGCAGGATAATAACCATTATAGTCCATTCTTTCAAATCCTGAGAGGGGCTGGGGGTAAAACACATGACTGAATATTCATTAGATTTGAGAAACTTCAAGTGAAAAAGCATATCATAGTATTAAAGATGATCGTTTAAGATTGAAGGAAGAACCTCTGTCCTTCCCATGAACCAGAGAGCAAGAACTAACGTGAGAAAGATTATTTTAACTACCTGATTGTTCTGGTATTGTTTTGAAAAACAGCCATACATAACAACTTCTCGTGCTGTGCTCCAGAGTGGTCTTTTCCCATTTCCCTGTGGGAAGTTGAGTGACAGTTC
>NW_010227582.1:48435-130419 GCF_000690775.1 Eurypyga helias | reverse complement strand
AAAGGGGCTTATGGCCTGAGAGCAAGGCATCCCAGAGTGCTGCTGCTGCTGCCCCCACACCACCAGAAAGAAATTAGTAGGATTGCACAGGAAATCCTAAATCCTCCTCTTCATCAAATGTAGAAGTGAAGGTGGATGAAATTCCCTGGAATGAAGCTGAGCACTTAAGACGTGGTGCCTGCATGCCATCCACGGCAGGCTGACACATGACTGGCAGAAATGATTGAACGCTGCTTTGCATGAAATGAAGTGTCAATACGATTAATCTTATGGGGAGGCAGCCAAAACGCTTGTAACTATTAAGGACTTCCATCAAAGTAACATCTTTCCATCTATGGTACTGGAGTGCAGAGGAATTTCACTTGCTTACTCTTAAAGTCTTCTTTATGTAAAATAATAATAGTAATAATAATTTTCTTAATAGAGTGCTTTCAGAAGCAAGTTTTGACATTTATCAAAATAGAAAGTTTTACTGAAATAGAAATTGCATAAGAAAATTGTTTCCTTAAAAAAGCATATGAAATATTTTAAATGTCTCAAAATGATCATTTACATCTGTTATTTGAATTATTCTTGACTACGGCAAAATCAGATGTAGAATGGCATCATAAATGGATAAAGGCATCTGCCACTTTTTTTTTTTTTTAATGTGGTGGTTTTCTGCTGCACTGGCCTCTGCAGTCTGAATTTGGAAATGCTTAGGTCATGGGAGGCTGAGGGCCAGAGCTAAGAGCAAGGGGAAGGGAAAGTGACTTTGTTGAAGTCAACTCACTGAGTCTTGTCTTCCCTCCCAAAGATGACAGACATAATAAAATTGGTGAATACTTACTTAGTGTAGGCTATTTATCTTGTCCATATTTGGGGCTCTATTTGCTTGTTTATTTTCAGACCCTGGAGAATTGAGGTTTAGTGGCAGCAATGTTAATTAGAAGTCAGTTCCTGTATCGCTCAAGAAGTGCTTGTATTCCCATCCAGACATGGAATGAAATCAGCATCATGTCGCTCCGACAGCCAGTCTCCACGAAGTAATCACCATTCTCATGCAGAATATTCAAAATCATTCTCTACAGTGTAATGTAAGAAAAAAAAAATGTAATTTCCTGTTGTACTTAACTCAAGTTGGAAAATGAGCTGAACTTCAGAAACACCTCATTTTATGTGAAGGTCTTGCCTGCATGAAGGGTGATAGATATCAGTGCCGTGTGGCTGTAAGGAGCTCCCCATCCAGCCTGGGCGTGCAGGTATCCACTCGTCCCTGGGCCAGGAGTTCTCCAGGTGAGTCGCTGACTGACAGACACTTCTCCTCTGAGCCCTTACGCTGCAAGATTTTCTGAAACCTATTATATGGTTAATATCTGCAAAGCTTGTGATTTCATTGTTTGATGTAATTTTATTCCATAAAGCTGCCTCATTGCATAAAGGTCTTGGTATTTAATATTTAATAGCGTAAATCCCACGTGTGTCCTAGGCAGAGCATGAAAATTACATTTTACATTAACGTGCGCTCAAAGCCTGCTCTTGTTCCTTTCTGCATTTAAAGGCCAACAGCCACTTTCAAGCACAATACCAGCTTCCAGAGGTGATGTCCATATTCTCTTCCAAAATGGCTAGTTATCGTCAACAGGTACGTGGTGATAACCATCCGTGTGCTGAAACAAAGAGCAAGTGGGAAGGCTCTTTCTGGAGGTGTTGGCAATGTGAAGAAGGTGTTGATCCCGGCACCGGTGCTGGGGTCTCTCCTCCCCGGAGCCAGGCAGCACGGGGAGAGCCCTGCGCCATGCATTGTGCCGGGGACGCAGCCCGTCGCCGAGGGGCCCCATTACTGGTAACACTGGGAGTTCATTAGTAGGTAATGGTGTGACTGCGGTCCCTGCTGAGTGGACTGTGGAGGGTCACCTGTGGGAAAGGAGCTTTCCCATCAGCGTCTGAGCAGGAGTGAGGAGTCCCCAGATTGCATGGTTATCCCGTGGTAGTTGCCCTCCTGGGACGGGGAGCGCCGAGCTGTGCATCACACCTTGCTGGCATTTTTGAGTGAACAAATCTTATTACGAGGAGGATGAAAGATGTTTCCACAGGCTTCTGGCTTTTGCCTCTGAGAGCCAGGGAGCTCCTGGGACTGCGGCTTTTGAGTAACATGGGCCAGATTCTCAGCAAGTCTTCAGTTATTATAAGAATTATACTGTATATGACTTTGGTGGAGATCAGAGAGCCATAGAATGGTTTATGTACGCAGTGCATACCTGGTATTTCACGTTCTCTTCCAGATCTGGCTATTTATATTGCTGCTTTCATGGGAGCTGAACTCGGCAGTGACTCCTTGCGTCTGACCCCAGACAGTTACTCATCAAAGCATTCTGTACACTTACAAATTAAACAAATGCTATTTTAAAGCCCAGCCTGGCAAACACTCAGCAGCCAGTTTGGTACTTTTCAGTAGGATTATCCTAAGTGCCTTCAAGATCGCTTCCTGAGTAAGTTTTATTTATATAGTGTGAATAACTGTTTGCGTCCAGGCCAGGCAGAATCTCTCCTCTTAGTCTCAGTGGTGGGGAGGAGAGGCAGGCACGAGCATATTCTTTCTGTGCTGCTTTGAAAGCTTGAAGTGCTCCAAAAGGAAGGTCAGACAAAGCGTTTCTTCACATCAATTCCTTTGAGTGGCTTTTAGACTTAACCAACTGTGTTACAGACTTTTATTACAACAGCAGAGTCGGTGCTGGGACGTTCGTGCTCTCGCATGGTTTGTGGCTCTAGTGCTGCAGAGACCTTTTAAGAGCACGGGAGCTGCTGCAGGGAATTGCCTTGATGTGCTCTGGGGCCTCCTTCTGCTGTAATTCTGCCGACTCCTCCAGCAGTGGGGAATTAACCATGCCGTGTTCCTGCTCCCCCAGTGCTGCCAGGTTTGCTGCTGGCCGACGCCGTCTTCTGCCTGGCCAGCGGGTTACGGCACTGGTTAGCTCGCGCGGACGCAAACCCTTGGAGAGGCAACGGGGTGTGACGGCGGGAAAGCAAAGCTTTGGCATACGCCCGGTGCAAGTGCGGGGAATGCGGCACATCCTGCTGCGGCACTGGCTCCTCTGCACCTTTCCCAAACCCCTCTGGGGCAGGGTGACACTGGCCTAAAGGATCCTTCCTGGGAAAATCAGTGTGAAGCGTTACGGTTATAGCTCTGGCTGCAGAACACTGATCTTGCAAACACTATATGAAACAAAGTGATGATAACTGCTTTCTCTCTGAGTTTTAGCACAAATTCTTTCATTTTTGTTTCTTCTGGGATAAAATTTGACGTGGAAATCTGCATCCAAATTTTTTCTTCTTGAGACATTGCAGCCAAAAATGTGTTCAACTTGTCACACAGTTTATAGACCCACACCACAAGCACTGGGCGTTGTCCCTGAGATCTGATTTCCTATAGCCTCAGCAAAATTGATATATAAATATATATATACATATATATAACACTTCAGATTATGTAATTCCACCATCTGCTGCTTTATATAAACAGTGCTCCTATTCCACCTCTGCTGCTTTACATAATGGTGTCCCCCATAAGAATCATTACTTACGTGCACCATGGGGCAGCTGATGAAGGACTGACTGTACTTTTTGCTCTCTGACTAAACATGCCTTCCTTCCAGTAAGGCAGAGGTGGAGAAGCAAAGCAGAAACACCACGTATTGCAACATTGCCCATTTCTTTCCCAATTAGCTGTCTTTGTTCTTACACATGCAAACCAGGCAGATTGTGTTTACTTTGATAAGCAACTTTACTGCAGGGTCAAGTAGAAAGAGAAGATTGGCAGGAAAGGAGCAAATCTTCCCTAAACAAAAATGTCTGCAATAATTAGCAAATGTGGCAAGAAAGAGTTGATAAACAAGTAAAAGGTGAAAAGTGAAAGGTAAGCTTCAGGGCAATTCATTAAGATGCTAAATGAACAGTAACCCAAAATTCCTGTGAGTATTTAGCAGATGGGAGGGTATACTGGGGGCATGGCATTTGTTCAGGCAGTGCGTGAAAGCTAGAAATACATGGATGTGGGACCATTTGTTAAAGGAATTTTTGGTTTATTTCACAAAAACAAGCCATGAGGAAGGCAAGGCAGTGTTTTTCTTTGCCTGCATTTGTATTTCGGCTGCTTTGGAAGCCTAAAGAAATGAAAGCCTGGTTTTCAAACCTGGAGACCTGACACCCAACTCTGCTTTCATTAGAGGTGCCAACACAATGATTTAATTAACCTGCAGTGCAGCTGATCTAACTTGTAGCCTACTGCCTGTACATCCTTCAGGGTTCTCTTCCCACCTGTCCTCAGCCCCGGACGGCAGCCAACTGCTCATGCTGGTGACCTCAGCTCCTTCTGCAGCAGAGAAACTGCAAGGCACCTCAAAGCCAAGTCCGAGCTCAGGTGGGCTCCATCACCCTCTACAACTGCCAGGGTCAAAAGGGTAATTGGCTTTGATGAGTGCCACCAGGAGGTGGGTGGATAAAATGCGGGGAAGGGATGCTCCTTCACCTTCTGTCCTGGGTTTCAGTAGCTGGCTGGGCTCCTGTGAGAGGTTTGGGTAACTCCAAATGAGAACTGGTAAGGGGGCTCTGCTTCGTAGCAGGGGGGGTGGGCTGGTGTTGTTTAAAGCTCTTCTGAAGGCTCAGTCCTGGGCTGCCTCTGGAGGTTTCTTGCTCCTAGCCTCAGAAGAAGACTTGCATTAATGACTGTCATCATCCTAATTTATGATCTTTTAAAGCCTGAAACATGCTTGACTCCTCGTGGTGGGCTCCTTTATAATAGTTATTGTTAGGGGGGTTTCTGGGGGGCGAGGTGGTTTGAAGTGCTCCATAGAGACAGGACTGCCTTCCATATGTTTATTTCTTGGTGGTTTTATTTTTGATGAGGAGGAAGGGACTGATGTGTGTTATGGGCAAGTGATGAATTACCCGGCATGTCTGGAGCACTGGGGACTTTCTCACATCAGGATGAAGGTGACTGATTTTTCTTTCCTTTTTTTTTTAATCTGCAGCAGAGGAGTTTCTCGATGCCTGATTGCAGCTGGCAGGTAAGCTGTGGAACTGGCTCACTGGTGACTGTAACAGGCTTTCCTCTCTCCTATCCCCAGTACATTTTAGACTTTAATGGCTTGCTGAAGACATGCTGTCGGGATGGTGGAGATAGGGACATTATTAAAGAAGGGTCTCTTCTACTTGCTCAGCTGCTTTAATCTCACTGGGGGCTGTATTAGCTCATATTGGCCACCCCTTTTGTAGGGGTTAGAGGAGAAAGCAAAGAAACAAAGAGCAAGGCTGGGGACTGCAAACCCTAGCAGTGTGTGTTTTCCTGAAAAGCTGTAGTAGGTCCTGGAAGGAAGGTGGGAATTGCACCTCGCTCTGCCTGCACTGCTGGTGCAGAGCTGCTCGGAGAGGAGGCAGAAGGTGGGTTTAACTGATCCCAGCACGTCCTGGTTCCAGAGGACTCTTATTAGCTTTGGTGTGTATGAAGCACAGCACATCTGGTGTCTTGTCCCTTGCTGGCCATGGAAACGATGAAGTTGTTATTCTGTGTCAGGCTGCTTTTTCCTGTAGGTGGGCTTAGTTCCTGCACTGAGGGAGAAGAGGGCTGCAGCATGGGGGCTGGAATTGGGATCCTAAACTTGAGTATCTGTTTCTCTGGAAACTAGGCTGCAGTTGCAATTTATATAAAATTGCTCTTTTCAGAAAAATATTATAGAACTGGTTTGGACAGGTATCTTGGGTATGATAGTGTGACTTGGAATCCCATGCATTTCACTTATCTGCTGGGGAGGTGGAGGGGAGAGGAAGCACAAAATATCAAAAGGAGCAGAAATTGGGATGGAATGATCTGAAAAAGGAATGAAGCAGAACAGGAGAATGGGAAAGATCCATGTGAGGAGCAACCAATACAGTAAATGAAGCTGTCCTCAGATAACATTATGAATGTGAAGGCGTACACCTACGTTCCTGAAATGAAGTAGGAAATAGTCTGTGAGTTACTGATGATTTCTGTTATGTTTTAGTTGCTTGCTGAATTGAGTTTTTCTGTTGGATGGCACTGCAAAAAGAATGGTAATAAGAGCTGTAATTAGATTGTAAGCAACTATGGCATAATTGCTGTGCTTGGACATAGGAAGGGTGTGTGGAAGAGACAAACTTCTCACCTCACCAGGTGGGAGTTGCCTTGCAGACTATCTGTGTGGGAATGGCCACTGTGCCTGCGATCTGGACATAATTTGTTGGGTAAATGCCCTCTTGTGAGTGAATGTCCCTGAGTGGCATAAAAGGAGCAACTGAACAGAGAAATATTCCATGTCAAGGTAAATCTGCACTGCTGTAATACTCTGTGGGTGTAATCGGTCCAGCAGGCACTCCCACAGAGCTGTGAAATGCTGGTTTTCCCAGAGGTGTGCAATTGCTAGGTATTGAACCCCTCTGAAAGTGGGGTCTCTTCGGTCTTATTCAGCACAACCCACCGGTCAGTAAAGCACAGCTCGGACTTCCTGCCTGGATAAACTGCTGGCCCTTGGGACGTGTCTGATCAAGATGGTTAGGAATGTGCAGAAGTGCAGTGACTTGGTGGATGGTTTTGTCCAGCTTAGACTTGCTGTGCACTGGACCTTTCCAGTATGGTTTCCTTGAAATCCAGCGTTATTTTCAGGTTTTCTGAATTACCTGTAGCTTATCTTCCAGTAGATCTAGTTTTGCTGGCATGTGCCATGTCCCACCCCAACTCCCTCCTGGGTCAGTTGAGTTGTAGAAGCACACAGCCCGTGCTGAGCCACAGGGCGATACCTGGGTGCCTCAGTCTGGCTTGCCTTCTGCCCAGGGTCCCCAGTCTGGTCTCTTCCTGCTCAGGAACCCATTTTCTCTTGACAAAATTGTTCAGTCCCAGAACCTCCTGCTGCTGGAGGAAATAAGAGGAGTGACAACCTTCCTTTCCCATCTTCATTTTAACTATTTAAGAAAGCCTTGCTGAATTCAAAGCAGGTATGCCAGCTGCCCACAGGTGGAAATGGCCTTACTCCCTTCCACTGCCCTAGTGACTATACAACTAAACCAAAAAAAAAAAACCCAAACCCACATCAAAACTCAACAGTGACAACAGAAAAGGGCACCAAAAAACAAAATAAACTCCACAACACTGAACAACCTTCTTTAGCTAAGCTGGAGTTAATCAAGATGAATTTATTAAGAACATCTTTGAAACCAAATGAGCTGATTACAAGTTGGAAGGAACTTGGTTCTTTTGGCTGACAATAAAGTCAATGCCTGAAATTATTCAAGCTTTGAAAAATCAGATAATAAACTATTTCAATTATTATCTCTAATAACTTTGGAGGACATCTTTAAAGTTCTCTTCCATGAATCCTACTTCAAATGCTACTGCAGAGATGAAAGGAACAAGCTTAACCCAATGAATAACTGATAAACCAGAAATATCACTGCCTTGCCTCGGAACATCACAGATGAGAGCTCGTCCCTTGAATATAATCATAGTGTGTGCTATCTCTGGCCTTTATTGGAAGCGAAGCTCTTTTATGATACTCTGTCATTTATGACAGTTCCTCCAGAGAGTTCATTAGGATGAACATTAATGTGGCTGAATCTAGGAAACTGCTTTTCCTGACAGAATGCCAACATACATTACAATGCGGTGCCAGTGCAGAGGGGGAGCTTTATGGTTGTTTAATGCGTGTGTGTGTGTTGCAAATTGCATCACTTTTTAACTCTCTCTGTAAAGCAGTGTCTTTTTTCTGAATTGCCACCACTATAAATACATGTAATGGGGTGCCAGAACAGCTGTTTTGTTCAGCAGTTATCTGTGATGATTATGCATTCATAGGCTAGAGTTTCCAGCACTGGAGAGTTACAATTAATCTATACTGTGCTTGAAACCATCAGAGTGAGCAGTTGGGTTTTTCCCCTGCTTTGTTGGTATTTCTTAGTCCTTTGTACACAAAAATCTGTATTAGGAATTGAGGCAAAGGAAAGAAGCAACAGCAAAGAAATAGCTGGTGACTTTCCTCTCCTCCCAGCTATTTCCACACGGATGCGTTATGCAGGATTAGTTTACTTTCTGTCCGAAGTCAGGTCAGTCTTTTCAAGTGTAGTCGCAGTGGAATAATCAAGGCCAGTAGGATTGGTCTCTGCGGATTATGGTTTTCATGCCGCATGGAGAGTGTGTGTGTAGTAAAAAACAAACAAAACCCCAAATCCCCAAAAATTGTCCCCACCTGCTGGTGCCAAAGGGTTGAATGCCCTTACTGCTAACGTGTTTTGTTTGAAAAGAAATAAAAAGGTCTTGATGTGTCTGATGACAAAAGGCAGGACAGACATAAGAACTGAACTGAAAGGAGAAAAGGATAAGATCTAGCTAATATTTTCTGGGGGAGTAAAAGAGCATCAATACAAAACTGCTAGAGAAAAATACGTAGCCAAAAAAGACTATAAATGTCCATAAGCCAAAGCAACAGTATCAAAGGTTTAAAAAAAATTAGTCAGGCTAAACCATGAGGCAGTAGAAGTGACTCAGTGTTAACAGACACTTCTGAAATCCTAGCAGAATGACAAGAATACCAGAGACAACTCCTTGGAGTGAGGGAAAAACATCTCCTCTTCATCCAGTACACACACACACGTGGCCCAAGTCCATTTCTTTTGCTTTCCCATGCTGGGGTCGTGGTGGGATGAGTAAATACAGAAAAGAGCTAGGTTTTTAACTGGGGTCACCTGGAGAGTATCCATGGGGTCATAGGTATATTCCTAGGCTCCATGTAATGATGCAATTTTATATAAGTGGATGCTGTAATGTTACTTGACTACTCTGAGGTAGCTGGGAGAGCAGTATAAGATGCTGTTATTAAGGGATTAAAATATTAGTTTTATGATTGTGTGTTTTTTCTACAAGATAGGGGTATTGGAACAGCAACACAAAAATAATTAGTATATCACGTTGATAATGCAGAGCATGTCACTACTTGCATCCAGACATTAATCTGTTGGTTCCTCAGTATGACTGATAACTTTATTCCACAGAAGTCTCCGTTTGATGTCATCATCCAGTACTGCCAAAGCTCTCAGACAGTGTGTGTGGGAGCAACTGTACATATTTCATGTGTTGTGTGGATGAGTGTGTGCCCTATGTGGTTTGGGACAAATGTTGTTACCTAGATATAAATATCCTGCACAGGACGTGCGTAAAAACACCAAACTGAACTCTCCTACGTGACAAAGCCCTCTTACACCATTCTTTTTCACTGAAAAGAGCGGCAAAGCATTCATAAACTGACAGCGTATCAGATTTACAGCAGAACGGATTAAAGTGCCTGTCCTGTAAATAAGAGACATACTTTCTGTGTCAAGTTTATCCTGCAGGGAGGTATTGGAGCAGAAGGAAGGTTGTCAGTGCAAACTGGAATTTGCCCAGTGTGTTGGCTAAACACTGTCCCCGTGTGCAGTTTAATTCACCAGAACTGTGGGGCTGAGACCAGGCAGAACTTCTCTGCTGCTAATGCTGACAGAAGGGTAACTTCCCCTGGCAGGAGCAAAGGAAAGAACTGTAGGTGTGGAGGGCTGACCTCAACACCCGAGGGGTTTTGCTCTGTTGGCTTTGGCAATTTACTGGTCCTTTACATTGGTAGGACTGAAATCAGGCTGAGGCTTGTAATTTATTCCTCGCACGCTTGGTTTGGATGGAGAACACTGAAGCTGTAAACTACCTCATGCTTTTTCCCATAGCCTTATTCTAATCTCCTTTCTGGGTCAATTCCCAGGTAAGAGAGCCATGCCATTACATTTTTAATTGTTTTCAGCTCAGTCTTTTGAATCACCAGCGAGGGGCTGGCAGAGCCGACAGGACACGCTGTAATGCACCGTGTACAAGCATCTTATCTGGCTGGCGCTACTGTGGGTACCGTGCTTAGGAGACTTCCACAAATATGGGCATTTATCTTAGTCAGCCGTAATGAAGTGCATCTGCCAGGCTGGGAGAGGACAGCTGTAGTGGATCCAAATCTGTTCTGTCTCTGTCAGTCGGCTGTGGTGTAGGGGATCCTAAGGATCTGAGTCAGGATGCTTGGCTAACAGTCAGGAATATGGGTTTGGGAAAAGATCTTCAGGGCGGGTGACAGGGCTGTTGGGCTCAATGTGAGATGAGCTTGGAGCCCCAGCAGCCATGCGGGCAGGAGAGAACCCTAGGAGCATCCATTCAAGGTCTATCAAGTTCAGATCAAAAAAGCGAGGTGTGAGGAACTGCTGATGGCTGCTGAGAAGGTAGGGTCCTGTTACCTGCACGGTGGGAGGAGATCTAGCACAGCAAGTCATGTAGGGTTGCCCAGGAAATGGGATTGGAATGTGGAACTGGGAAAGGAAACCTAGAAATCCTGCTGCAAGGTGTGAACCCAGGTCAACAGGATTGTCCCTGGCCAAGATCTCAGGGAATGCAGAGCTCATAAGGACAGCCCCTGCTTTCAAGTGCTTGTGGTCTGAAGGGAGGCAGAGCTGCTGTGAAGCTGGAACATTAATAGATGGGGAAGTGAAAATCATAGAATGGTTAGGGTTGGAAGGGACCTTAAAGATCATCTTTAAAAAAAATCAGGGACACTTGGCTTTCCTGCCTGAATTTGGCAGGGCTGGGAGCCGAGACTGTTTCCTGCATCCTAAGGCCAGTCCCTGTAGGCATTCTGCTGTTTTCTTGGCTCACAGGGAGCTGTCAGGGGAGCACTGCAGGTGAACCGTTCTTCCCAAGCCTCGCTTTACCAAATGAAAGCAAACCCGCTGCGCGGGATCAGCCTGCCTCTGTCTGGCAGCTCCTTGAGGGGGTCTGCATCTTCCCACACACCCCGAGCGCAGTGGCCTGATGTTCTCTTGCCTTCCAATGCCTCGAGAGATGCCCTGAGCAGGAGCTGGGCTGTCCGTGGGGTTATCACCTGCAGAGCTCCAGGGCGCTCTGCTCGGCCGTGCCGCGGGCACGGGCATCCCTTGGCGAGGCTGCTGCGGGGGGCTGGCACGAAGCCCCTCGGCGTGCCAGGGCTGAGCATCCCCTCGCTTCCCACTTTGGAAAGAGCACGTGAAAGCCCCTGGGCCTGTTTCTGGCCTGTGACAGCTCACAGAGGTGGCTGGTGCTCAGCAGCCAGGCTGCCCTTGGAATCGTGCTGGGCTGGGGGCATGGCCAGGACTGTCCTTGCATTTTTGGTGGTGGTGCGGAGAAAGAAAAGCAAGGTAAAGCTCTGTTTTCTTAACTGCCCTCTGCAGTGCTTCTGTGTTGATAGAACAAATTTTTGTTTCCCTCTTTCAAGTCTAACGAGGTCAGAAAGAGGCAGCCAGGTTATGACTCTGTTCTTAATAATTAGGAAGATCGGTACAGAACTGTGGAGAGGTTTCCAAATGTTTTTTCACAGCTAGTTATTTTCTTGAACAGCCTGCATTAGTACCCTGTACAGCTGATGAATATGCTGGAGTGACTGGATTGATTGATAATAATGTCAGGATGTGACTTGGAATCCAATTAACTTTTAAAAAATGTTTAAACAAACAGCTTAAGCAGAGGTGGTTTTGTGGGGGTTTAGCAGCCTTGAAATTTTGTTCCAGCTTGGAACAAAACAACAAAAAACCCCACCAGATTTATTTGGCTATTAATGTTTTTAAGTGATTTTGCTTTGCTGCAGTAAAATCATTCTGTTCAACTAAATCAGTGCTTCGTTCGATTGTATTTTACATGAATATTGATATCTGTACAGCATATAGTACTATTTTGTACCATCTTGTGTTCTGTAATAATTTGCATGATAAATAACGGCATAATTAACTTCAAAATAAAACTGTTTCAAAGCCAGCCCCCCAATTCTCCTCTCCAATAAAGTCAAAACAGAACAATTTGACAGATTCAAGGTTTTGTATTTCTAGGGTTTTTCTCAAAACATGTTTTTTTTTTAATCAGCACTAGCACAGGCAATAGGGTGGTGTTTCCAGAAAGACATTTCCAGCAGGAAAATGTTGCTCTTTGTAGCTGAGCAGCCGCAGTTTGCCTCTTTCAGGGCTGGCACCAGTGACCGCCGGCGGTGTGGGTGTTGGTGCATGGGTTGTCGAGCCCAGGGCGGCCGTCACCCCTTGGGGTGTGTAGGGCAGTGAGGCCTGGCAGGTCCGGAGCCCTGGCCAGTGCTGCTGACCTCCTGTCCCAGCTGTCATGGGGCGCTGCCGTGGGCGCTTGGGTAACCAGCTGCGGTGGCTGGCTTCGTGGGCTCCATGCTGAAAAGGCACCTTGCTGGGGCTCTTCCCTGTGCCAAGAGCTTGGCACTGGGGGTGCACACGTGTGAGTGTGAGCATGCTATTGATGCTGACTGCCACACTGGAGGGAGGGGGAAAGGTACAGCCCTACATTTCCCAGTGTAAATATCATCCCCATCCGCAAACTGAGCCGGCTGCTCCTTGCCCTCACAGTCCCGCAGGGCTGCTTAAAGGGGGGTGGGGGAAGAGGAATAGAAACGAATAAAGAAGCTTTATCAGTTAATTGGTGAAAGCCTCTCTTTAGCTGACTGTATTTGTTTTGACAAGAGCCTCCCCTTCTTCCCTAGAGTGCTCTGGCAAGTGAAACTCTTGCAAATAAAGCAAAGGATCTGCTGAATGCACAAACATGCATAATTTAGTAATGCTGGAGCCTTCTGCACGTCTCATCACAAACTTGCATTCAGTGAGTGCTAACACAACTTCTTTGTGGGCAGGGATTTCTGTGTGTTGTTTCTTTTTGGCTAAGACTTGGATATCAGACTCCTGCCAGGAATTAAAATTGACCGTCAGGGCTAATACTTAACAGACATACCCATTCATACATACACATTTAAAATAATGTTTGTGAATACTTGAGTGGGTTGACTTTGAAGGATAGTATGAATAAATAATGGAAGACTAGGTTTTCCTTGAATTTATATCCACAAGTCATTAAAACCAAACTTGATGCTAGAGAAAATAGCTTGGGGGAGGGAGGGAAGATGACAACTCCTTCATTCTAAGGAAAAAAAAAAAGGTTTATGTCTCTGGACTAGGTGTTTGAGAGCAAAAAGCCATAACTGTCTGTCCCCATCAGGTAGATGTTTCCTGCAGAGGGGAAGATGAAAAATTATTAAAACTAGTGTTAATATTTACTTGGACTAATAGAATGTTGTGCAACTTCACCTGAATTAAAATCAAGATTGTAATTAGTAGGTGGTTCATCTTGTTCTAACAATGCAGAATAATTAATTCTTCTTTTCCACTCCACAAATAGTAATTAAAGAGAAATATTACAGAGCTGCACCTGTTTTTCATTATACGGTTGCCACAGTGAGTAAACCAAATCTTTTATTGATGAGAACAGCCGTAAGTTTGAAAACTGAGTGAGAACATGAAAACCCCTCTGAGATTCCCTGGAGACATGTGAAAAATTTGAAATTATTAAAACATATGGTGGTACATACTGATTACCAACAGCTCCTCCTGTGGTGGTAAGCCCTAATTTCTCTTTGAATTTTAGCTTTTCTGAGTATTCTCAACTTGGTTGGTTTTTCCTCCCTTCCTCTAGTAAATGTCTTGTGACAGGGAATTGACATTGTATAAATACTGTTGCATGTTGTATTCCATCGACCTTTCTCAATATTTTCACTTGATAAGGTAAATTCTTTCTACTTTAATAGCCAAAGAAGCAATGCACTTGGGGGAAATACGGTCAGCGTGGGGATGGCTTCTTTCTTGTGTCCATGATTGTTTGTGAGGTGAGAGGGGTCAAGGGAGGCAATGGGCAAAGTCAGTAGATTTGTATTTCTGCCTTCTCCAGAACACACAGATGTTTTGCAGAAGCAAATAACAAGGATATCCAAGAAGAGAGAAATCGTGGAGTCTAAAAAGGTATTGTTTATTTGATGGAAAAAAGCTTAAAGTTGGAGATTTGGTGAGTTGAAAGTGCAAAAGGTAAACTTCCAGGCTACCACCAGCAGTGTAGAGAGGAGCTGGTGCCCTGCATTATGTCTGAAATATTCCCCTGAACATCAGTTTAAGAGCAAGGAAAGGGGAAAGCAACCCTTGAATATAGTCTTAAATAATAGCAGTAATGAGTAAAAGTGCTTGTATTAGGTGGATTCCTATTCATTTGCTTCGAAAGAATAGGAAAGGTGGTGTTTCAGCAGGTACCAACATCCTCTGGTCTGCCTGGGCTGGGCTACAAGCATTCCTCGTGCCCAGCCTGGTCAGTGGGTTTGATTAGAGACTGTGAATGCTGTCAGTATGTCTGTGAGTATTAATAGCATTCTAGGAATTTCCTGAATACATTTTTTATTGTTGTTTCCATGGTGGCAGTGACTCCAGGCGCGGGGATGGCTGTGCTGTCCCATACACCTCATGCGTGGTGCGACAGGTCACGTTGTGGTGGTTGGGTACGGGTGACCAACGCTTGCTCTCCCTAGCAGCAGCAGTGTCGGCTGCTCCTGACAGTCAAGGACAAGAACAAATCTGAAACTGTTCAAAAGCAGTTTTTGTATCACTGTGCCTGGGAGCTCGATGGGAGACGACACGTGTGCCTCTGGCCGTTGACAGGGCTGCCGTGCTGTTTGTGAGCGTTTATCACCCTGTGTGCAGATGATGGCAGGGCTGCAGCAGTGGGGCTGGGGACAAGTGATGGGGGTGGGCTGGGGAGGGGACCCAGAGCTGGAGCAGTTCTGTCGTGGCTGGGGCTGCCTGTGGCTCTGCGGGAATGGCTGGACCAGAGGGCAGCAGACCAACTGCTCCCTAGGAGGTCATGGCCAGCTGTGCTTCCAAGCAGCAGGCAGTTATGGAGGTCAGAGTTTGGATTACCTGAGCCTCAGAAATCATTTCTCCACGCTGGTAAAGAGCCTGAAAATTTCACTGTTATAACTCAGTTCAAAAGGGCTGGACTCATTTAGCTGATTGATTTTTGTATAGGTGGACAAAATTTTAATCTGTTCCTTGTTCCCTGTGGCATTTTATCTTGATGCTGTGCCATGTGCGTTTAACAGAACTCTTCAACTATCAAGAAAAAAGTCTAGTCGATGTATTGGGTTATTCCAGTGCAGATGCAGCCTGACAATGCCAACAGAGTATCACTTTGACTGCAGTTCATCACCTGGTTTGGAGATTGGAGGAAAGCTTTGCTAGTGTTCAGGTGTGATTTCATGAGAAGATGGGTGATTTGTATAGAAAATCTGTCCCTGCAGCCTTGGTGCAGGCTCGGGTACCGAATCAGTGCATCACATCCTTCCCCTGTGCAAGGCTCATCCCATGTCAAGCGAGTGTCATGTTGCTGTTACCAGTATTGATCCAGAGGCCTTGGCTAGGTTTAGGAGGGTTGTTCTGGGTGCTGTCCTGCCCAAACTGGGGTACTGTGTTGTGCAAAGAAGGTGCTCTGAACCCCTCTGAGCTTGCACCAATCCTCAGTAGCTGGGCAGTGATGGTGAGAAGCTGGTCCATGGAAGAGGCAGCTCCTCTGGGGCTGCAGGTGAATCTCCAGCTGCTTAAGTAATTTGGAATTGCAGCAAACAGAGCAAGAGATCATGCACAAGTAAATATTTTCCATAGGAAGGCAACAGCAGGCAAAAGCACATGAGGAATTGCTCTTCAGACCTCTTACAAACACGGGCCACGGCTTACTCTGAGAGCAGTGGGCAGCAGTGTCCCGCACCCTTTCTGCGGGCAGACATGGCCAGACTGATGGACAGTCCTGCTCTGGTGTTCATTCAGCAGCATCCTCTGACCCCCATTGCTGTTATGCTTATGAGGTAGTTTAAAATCCTGTTTGCCTCAACAGCCCCTTTAATCACTAGGGTTTATTTTGCTGTGGTTTTTAAAAAATGTTGCGGTGCAGCTTATTTTAACACCGAGTGTTTACACTTGGTATTATATTTGGGCCCCAGAGAGAGACTATATTTGTATGTCTGGTTGATGTATTTATACTGTTTGCCAAGTTCCTTGGGTGCAAGGACGTACACTATCACTCACTGGCTGTTATCCATTGCCTTTCTCTTTTTATGTGTCATAAATATTTATTGATATTGATTAATATTTATTTCTCATAAATAATGCATCACTTTGATTCTACATATTCCATTGAGAACAATGCAGAAATACACCAAAGTGTAATAAATATGGTAGTAAAGTTTGCTCGATACCTAGGGTAGCTACCCTAGGGCTTTAGGGCTGGCTGCGGGGAGCGGGGCACAGCCCATTGCCCACCAGAGCCCGTGTCCTGCCAGATCCCAGAACTGGGGGCCTCCAGCCCTGGGAGTAGGGAGTGGGGTCTGCAGCTCTGCAGCTGAGGTGTGCTGGTACAGAGCCCAGCTCCCAGCCAGCCCTTGGCCTCACCTTTGCATGCCAACGATGGGGAATGCCGTGGGGCTGGGGTTTTGCATGCTCAGGTGTGGGCAGAGGGGAAGCTTTGCCTTCTGGTCATGCCAGGAGGAGCGCTGGCACACAGGGATGGGAGCGTACTGGGGACTGTGGCTGAAGGCACATCACTAACAACTCCTGCCTCTCTGAACTACTGGAGTTAGTAATATCATAACTTTTTGCCTTGGTAAAATTAGAAGAGTCTTGTCAGGTCTCACAGCCCCATTGTACCAATCACAGCACAAGTAAATAACATAAAGCCGAGCCCTGAGAGAGCCCGTGGTCCTGGGCTTAGTCAACTCGGATGGGAGGGGAGGAGGAAAATAACATTAGAGGCGAGCACAACTGCAGCTCCATCGTGGGCAAAAGTAGGTCATTTTGAAGCAGCAAACAGCTGAAACAAACAAACAAAAAAAAGAAGAGAAAAAGGACATGGGATTAGATAGAAAATGTTTTACCAAATCCCAGCAGAACGACGATACCTGCTCTGGGAATGCTCTTTGGCAAGCAGTTGGCACCGCACCAACACTGGGTTGCTCATGGTCTGCCTAGGACGCTCTGGAGAAAACAGGCTGTTGCAAACGGCCTTTCAGGGAGTCCACCTACTCTTACACCCATAGCTACATCCTATGCATCCCTGGAAAATGCTTAGCTGATTTATTATTTAGCAACAAATCACAGTCAGCCAAGTGCAACCCAGTCCTCCACCTGGTGTTTGTTATTGCGGTGCACACCTTGTCACTTGTTGGAAAAGACTGATGCCAGAATGGTTTGCTTTATGGGGAAAAAAAAAAATTCCCATTAAATGGACTGCCCTCCTTTCAGTACAAAGGTAGGGCACGGGGGGTGTGGGGGGGAGTGGAGGGGCACCAGCCAGAGCCTTTCAGACCACAGCAGTGGGGAAGGCTGACCTTTTCTGCAGTGGAGCGGGCTTGATTGCAGGCTCTTTTTTCCTACCCTTTCCTTCAGAGAGAGACAAAAGGGTGGAGGATTATATGCCAGAGCCAGGATGCTGAGCATCAGGGAGTTCTGATTTTGCCCAGGCAGTAATCCTATTGATCTTTTTTTAAACATATGCTTTGATGATCAAAAGGCAATTCTGTTATCAAACAGCACTTTGCTACCCCAGATCTCCAAGTGCTTTTAAAGAGGACAGGAACACGCGCTGTGTCTTCCAGCAGAGAGGCTTGGGGAGCTGGATTAATGTGGGAAGGCACAACGCAGACCTGAGGCAAACAGGCACTGAGGAGGCCCATGCTGCAAACACAGAAATACCTTCTGCTCTGGGAATAATATGCCAGGACAAAAGAGTTATTCTTCCAGGCACAACCCCAGTGCTATTAATGTGTAGTTATATGCAACTAACAGAGAGGGCCGTATGTCCCTGCTTTTGGAAACTTCTGCTGTCCCTGTTCTTGGAAACACCTCTAAAGTCAATCCGCTATGGACAGTCACTGTCCTGTGTTTGTCTCATCAGGTTATCTGCCACACCAACAAGGGCTGGCAGGTTTGCCGTTATGTTCATTGCTTTCACAGTGATTTGTGGTGCTCAATTCGTGGAACTCGATCAGCTGAGTATCTGGCCTACTGGCTTTTTGTCTAGGCAAATATAGGCTAATAAGCTGTTGAAGAAATGTTAGGTGGCTGTGCTACTGCTAAATACAAAATAATTGCCATTGAATATACATTCCCCATCTAAAAAAATTGTCATCAGTTTTACAGACGATTTTCAGCAGAGTTTGTTTTAGGGGAAAAAAACCACCCACTACCTCATTTCCCTCTTCCTGATGCCCACTGGGAACATCCCCAGAGGGTGACCCACTGCCAGGCTGGCACCTCCTTCCCATGGCCTCAGGCAGGTTTCTTGGTAGTGCAGGGAGAAGCTCAGCAAGCCCAGGAGACCTCCAGGCATGCCAGACCCCACCTCTGCTGCCCCTATCCAGGACAGAGCAGTTGTCCCCTTTCCACAGGTATAAATTCAGCCACCCGGGCTTTCTCTCGGTAATAGTGTGATAGAAAGATTTGGTTAGCCTGATTTCTGCTGTTAATTTATCTCCCCTGGTTTCCTGGCTTTTGTGGGTTTGTCCTCATACGTTTGTCTTATGTTTTTGTATTTGTCCTTAGTAATGTGACCTAGTTTCCATTGTTTGTGTATCTACTCCCTGTGGCAAAACCCAGGGTCCACAAGACATCAAAGATGGTGCATAACCTCGTCCAAATTTATTGTGGAATGATTGTCTGGAGGCTAGTGATAATTTCCACAAAGGCTGTGAAAGATTGAGAAAGTCCCTGTTTCAGATGACAGCAACCTCGACTCTGAAATAATTGCTTTGTTTGGCTACTCTTTGCACAGCTCCTAATGGTTTCTGCTCCTGTAGTTTTCCTGAATCACTTGCTGATAGTCGAAGCATGTCTGATTGCGATACTATTGTGCAATGGAAAAACTGGAGCAGACACTTGTGTTGGTGTGTGATGCCTGTACCATGGTGGGGGTGTGCTGCATCAGGCACGTCCTGCTCCGGTTTATCTCTGTCCTGTGGCCGCAGCCGGCGGATCCTGCTGTAGGAGTGGTGGGTGTGGAGCTCCCCATGCTCCCTGGCCCAGCACGAGAAGCGTTACCAGAGGGGTAACTTGAGGTGAATGAGTAAGAGGTAGTTTTATTCCACTGAGAGTCTCTTTACATCTCTGATGTTATTTAGAACAAATCCAGAGAGAGATTCTCCATCTTTAGAGTTGCATATTTTATCTATCAAGAGAGAAAGTCTTGTGTGTAATAATATGTAAATAACCTTGATATATTGGGTAGCTCTGAGGCTGGCAAAATAGACTATATTTTTAAAAAGCCAAAGATTCGAATCTCTGTCTGCTTTGTATCCTCTTTTGCAGGTCCATGCCTCCTTATGAAATAAATATGTTGTGTAACATGCTTAAAACTATCACAGTTAAATCTTAAGTGCAGCACTTCTAGTGTCATGCTCCTGGATGTAATTTGGGTGCTAGACATTTTCCCAGTCATTACTTAGGAATGATGCTCTACAAAGTCAGGCTGAAAATCAATTGGAAAAGTGATTTTGTGAAACTTCTACAGCTTTTTCTTTTCTTTCCTTATTAGTTTAAGTATTTTCCTGCTAGATAACAGCATTGATTGGATTGCTGTGCTGCTTAGTTATTTCTTGTTTTGTGAATTCATAGCTGTTCCATCTTATCAGAGTGGAAATTTCATTAGGGAAATTTTGAGGGGTTTCCTTTTAATTAAAGGAAGTATCATACTTCCTTGGTCAAACTACAGCTGCTAATTCTCAGCTGTCATTGTGGCATTTGTTTAATTAAGAGAAAAAATTATCTGCACGACTGGAGAACCACGAGATAGTCTCTTTCAGCACTGGCAGAGTAAGAGCTGTAGCTGGGGTAGATCAGCATTGCTCCCCTGCTGTCAGTGGAAAACCAGCAGCTCCTACCATCTGAGGATAGATTGGAGCAACGGGAGAGGGCGGAAGCAGCCATATGTCTTCCTTGGCTCCGAGATGCCAGCTGAACATCACTAATGGTGCTGATAAGGATGTTTTCCCACAGATCTCTTCCTGTCCAAGATGCACTCTTCACCTTGCTCCCATCATTCAAGACAAAAACCAGCTGTCTTGCCTTTCTGCAGACAGACATTGCCACACTTCACGCTTTTGCCATGGTTCATGCTTAACTTTTTTATGCTAAAAAAGTAATATTTAGGAGTTTAGCTAGCTTACCCT
Source organism: Eurypyga helias (assembly GCF_000690775.1). Taxonomy (NCBI): domain Eukaryota; kingdom Metazoa; phylum Chordata; class Aves; order Eurypygiformes; family Eurypygidae; genus Eurypyga; species Eurypyga helias. The sequence goes on along the minus strand of NW_010227582.1, from coordinate 110,305 downwards.
TCTTCTGGAGAACTAAATCTGTGACTTACCAATCTTGTTCGTGTATATTTGATTGATTTGTAGAATTGCGTTTCCCATCAAAAATGTATGTGTTATGACCAACTGTAATTTAGTTAATCAGAAAGATAGACATCGTTATATTTGCTTAGCAAATTGGTATGATGGAGGGGAAAAATCCCTTGATGGAGATAAAACAGATCTCAAACACTAGTCATCATCTTGCTGACCTTCAAATGAGTTTGGAGTCCTAACCTATTATCATCCCAGTGTGAATGAAATGTCAAAGACCTCTTTTAGCATGAGATGGAATTAATGATTATCCAGCAAGGAACAATGCAAGGGTTTTTTTCTTCATAGGATGTAAAAATGGGTCATCTGTAAAATGAAGATTAGAATTAGAAAATCCATTATAGCTTGTTATGATAGTTTTATGATTTAAAATAAAACCCAAACCAAACAACCAAACTTTCAAACTTCTTTATGATGCACACAGACAAAACGAGCAATTAGTTGAAATGGTGAATGTGTGATGAAACAACAAAAGGTGTGACCTGAATAATGCCTTTTGTGCTTACCTGGCCAGGCAGGCTGTGAAATGGGGGCTCAGCAGTCTCTGACCATGGCAGAGCCATGGTGTTGGGTGCTCAGCGTGTTCACCATTTCATCTCATTTTTACTGCACTGTTCCTTCCCGTAGGCTGGCACACCCCTGTCCCTCTCGTGTGTCTGCTGTCTGCACTGGCAGCAACACTGGCTGCTCAAACAGCAGATGAAACAGTGGTCAGGGGCTGCAGTGGCCTCTCCGATGCGGGAGCTGAATCCTCATCCCCCGGTGATGGCAGCAGCGGTCCAGCCCGGCATCCGGGGGGCTGCCTGGCAGGGACTGAGCGTCTTGTGTTACCGCCGGATAGCTGCTGTGCTGCAACAGGGAGAACAGAAAAGCCCTTCCCAGTTGGCAGGGGCTGATGAGATTTACTGATCATCTTGTCCTCCTGTGGAACATGGGACATGTTCTGCTTCCTAGAATAATTTGAGACTTTCTTTAAAAAAAAAATTAAAATCCCCCTTTTGGAGGGACTCAGGATATTTTTTTGTGCCCTTGTTTTGTCCTGCCAACTCTCCAACAGGGAGGGTTTTTTTTTTCTCAAAACATGATTGCACACTCGCAGCAGTGTGGACACAGTGGCTCGGAAATCCCTTTTATTACATATATGCAAGAAATATAGTAATAACCTTACTATAATAACCTGAGATTTTTCTTAAGGAGCCGTGGTGAAACGCACCAACGTGGAGTAATGACCAGTCAGTCCCGGTGCTCGCAGCTCACATCCATCTTTGGTGGAAGGGGTGGGGGCAGAAGTGTCTGTCTGTCTATCTACCTGTGCATAGACAGAGTGATACTCAGTAGCCCAGCTGACAGCACTGGGAGACCCCTACCAAAAACCAAAGAAAAGCTCACCCGTGGCACTGTGGGCAGAGCAGAGGCTGCCATGGGGCGGGGGGCTGGCCCTGCTCTCACTGGGGCTCTGGCAGTGTGTGGTCCTCGTGCCCGCGGGGTTGGCTCGGATGCAGTCCTGGCTGGCCGTGTGTAGCTGGATTAGTCACGACACCAGGAGAGACTGAGATGTTCATCAAAGCCGTGCTGAACGGGAAACTCTTAAGTGACCCGAGGTGACGATTTCCCATAATCTTCTCTTTTTTTTACTGGATGGACGAAATAGAAAATTGATGAGCCTAAACCATGTTTTTTTAAGCCTGCTTCTGAGCAGAATGTTAGATCCACTTGATAATGTAGTTGAAGTATTGAGTTTGCCAGAGCATCATTCTCTGATGTCTGAGTGTACAGTTTGACTTGAAATCCTTTCCAATAAATTCAAGGCTGTAAAACTATAATAGGACCCCAGAGCAACCTCCAGTTTCTTGAACTAAAACATATATTTTCAGAGATTTTTTGGAAGGTATTGATCTTCAGTGTGTTTAATGATCATTATTAACCTCAGAATTATGTAGGGGAAAAATGAGAAGCGGAAGGGAGGAGGGAGAAATGGGTGATGTTTGCACTGCTAGAAGAGAAGGTCTGGGAGTGCAATGGAGCCACAGGGGCTTCTGCTGCCCCACAGTCCCTTGGCTGCTCTTTTCTCTCTGAGGTGCCACCATCCTGTAGAGATGCACAGGAATGGAAGTGTTATCTTCTCTGTAAATGCCAACCTGATGGGAATGGCACAGCAGCGAGAGCAGGGTTCCTTGCGGGCTGTCTCCTCTTCCCTTGGCATGTTTAAGGCTTGGAAAGGTATCAGCCCATTAAAAATCTCATAACAAAAGGTGAACAATGTGGAGAAATTTTTGACCTGTTAATAAAGGATTTAGTCAAACATTTATGTAAATATTTGTACTGCACTATGCCATTAGCTTTTCCAGTTAATCTGCCTTCTCTCCTAATGGCTCTGAGCAAAATATGTTCCCAGAGTAGTTTACAATAAAAAATAGTGCTGTATCTGGCCTATTACTCTTCCTCCATGAATGACTAAAAAGGGTTAGATGCAAAAATCCATTTCTGAGCAGGCTTTTTTTCCCCCGACCCCGATCATTCTTTTCTCCTATGGAAAATAAAACAATTAAGAGACAACAGAAATTGCCAGTTTCTGGGAAGTCTGCTTGCTGTGCTTGTCATTTTACGAGGCAACTTTTATTTGCAAATGGAAAAATCTTAAGAATTTAAAATGTCACTTAGAGCATCTGCAATTGCCCCGTAGAGGAGTTTGTTCACCTGTCAGCCTTTATAAGCATATGAACATGGATTTCTTTTACTCCTGGGAAATCTTGTCCAATTCTAACACTTTTCAGTGTGGTTGGTGAAGGGGTAGCCTGAAGTTAAACACAAGAATATATTATTGCATTTGACACTTTTCACAAACATTGTGCTTGGTGTATTTTGAATTTTGAACACAAACGACGGGCCCTTCAGCGTCCTGGATAAACCCGGTTTGTGACACAAGTCCAGTTACTAGCAGCAGAGCAACTTCTGGGTGAGATTCTGCTGGGGACCAGCTCTAGGCTTCCGCATCTGAATCAGATGCGACTTCACTTTGCATGTGAAGAGCTGCAGTATGCGATGTTTTGACTTGCTCTGTAGTGTATGCTCAGATTACTTATAAAGCAAATACTAACAGCCCCTCTGGTTTGTAAACAGCTGTCTCTTACAGCGACACTGAAGATTAAACCTACCGAGGGCAGTGTAAAACCCTTTTGTTTTCCAGACTCAGTCAGCTGCAATTACTGCTTGAATGGGGGTAAATGTTTTTAGAAATGCTGACACTTTAGAAAAAACCCTGCATCACAAAACAGCTTAAATGAAGTATAATAGATCCCAAAAGCCAAGGGTGTTCACCAGGTCTGTTTGGAGATGGAGCTCCAAATATCTGTGTCTGGGGAGGGGGACAAGCAGGGAAGGATAGACAGGGAATTTGTGGACCTTCAGATTTTTGTTCTGATTTGAAATGCTTGAGTTTGAAATCTCCGTATTCTTGGAAATGTTGCCTTTCCCTCAGCTCTATCCACAGCCCTTGGGTGTCACAGACTGTGTCTGTTGTGATCAAACTTGGGTTTTCCCTAAAAACACTTGCTGCAGACAGAAAGTGGCTTTCAATTAGACCCGTCTTACCTGCAAAGGTTCCATCCACAGACCAGCACAGTAAGAACACATACTTAAAACAAATGCTCAGTTTAGGTAGTCACTGAAAGTGAATACAGAAGCCTGTATCTGACTGCAAAAAGTGCCCTTACGTGCTAGGTTGGAGGTATCCGCTCAGGAGCCAGATAAACACATAACTTAGCAACAAAGAACAAATTGTGAGGGTTTCCACTGAAATGTCAGAGCATGATCTTCAGATCACCTTGTATCTACGTGAGCAAATACCCTGATTTGCTGAGCTGAGCCCTCCTGCACGCCCCACGCTCGCTGCTGGCATGGGCTGTCTCCCATGGCCCGTGAGCATCCGGTGCCTCTGACTTTCCTGGCTCCCGGACTCATTCAATCGGTTCCATTTTCCATAGGTCTGATAAAAAACGATTATGTCCATTTCCTGCCGAAGGGACCCTGTCATGAACAAAAACCTCTGTGTTATTATCCACCTCTTTCTCAAAGTGATACACAGTACGTTGAGCCTACAGCATTGTGCCATATGTCTGTGTGAATTCTTGTAACAGATGTGCTGAGGCTTGGAAAAACTTATTTTAGATAAGCCAAATAATCTTTTCAATTATCTTTTGCTGAAAATATTGTATTTTTGTAGGCATTCAAGAGCGTTATGGCATAAAATACTGGTCTAATTATCGTTATCTTCTCTATTATGTTTGCTGAAATATTTTTTGGAGTTGTCAAATATGCATCTATTTTGTTATTTGGGAAGAGTCTTTAGACAGCTGTATATTTGGTTTTTCGATTGTGTAATTTGATCTACGTATTTGATTGCAAGATGATGTTATCCAAAAGGATAGCAGCAGCAGCTCACACTTGTTTATTAGGATTATTCCATTATGGCAAGAACAGATTTCTCGGATGACTCCTATGGATGGGTAATTCTAGACAGCCCAGCTCCTGTCAGGGCTGGGGCTGCTGTTCCCCCTGCCTGGTGCTCTACTTGACCTCATGGGCCAGGTGATGCTGGGTGCAGTGTCCTGTGCTGACCCTGGGACTCTGCGTAGCCTCAAACCCACAGTTCGTGAGCGACGCTGTGCCCTCGCTTCAAAGCATCTGCATGCATCTGAGACCCTTTGAGCTCAGCTCCGAGCAGCACTGAGCTGATAATGCTGAAATGTGTTATTTTCCCACAAGTTTGGTGGTTGGGTACAAGGCTGATGGAAAATCCCTCCAGCCGCTAATGTTGCAAAACACTATTCGCCTGAGAGAAATTCTGTTGCAAGAGGGAGCCAGCAGAGGGGATACATTTACAATTCATCCCGGTTTCCTCCACAAACGGTTACGTGGATCTGGCTTGCTGGAGACTGACAGTGCTCTCCGGCTGCTGAATAACCACGGGATAGGTGCTGCGAGTGTGTTCATAGCCAAGTGGGGAGGAGTAAAGCATTGTGCTTCGAGCATCAGTATATCCATTTACTTAAATTATCGCTAAACCTAATGTCACCCCGTCTACTCCATTGCATGTTATTGAGTGCTCCAGCTGAGTAATCTCATTAGAATTTGTCTCGTTTTCACCTCCGGCAGCAGCCATGTACACAGCCTCTGAAAAGGTTATTCACACAGTATTGCGTGACCTTGATGAAAGGCTAATTTGATAAGAATTCAATTTAAAATTCCATTTGTACTGACAAACCAGGATTTTATTGATGTCACAAATTTTCAGCAGTGGAAGCAACGTAAGGAGTGGGACTGCATCGTTCATAGGCCTGAAGGTGGAAAAGGCAGAGGATTTGTAGGAGCTGCTTTATGAAAGGGTCAGCGTACCTTGCAGCAGTTTAGTCTAAATGCTTCAGTAAACTGTTCTTAAGTTTTCTTTCCTTTATTACCTTATTCTTCTTTCCATTTTACTTAAAGGGGTCTTTGTGGTGACAGGGACAAAACAGTGGCTACAAGTAAGGTTATTCCCAGTATGTTTCCAAGTGCATTTCCTCCTTGCCCTTTCATCCGCTGGTCTCCATGAGGTTGAGACAACAGACTGAATAAATGAGCAGCGTAGTTTGCTCTCTCTGAACGGCAAGTTCATGCCGTGAGCATGGGTCCCCCTCTCCCTTCAGCAGCCAGGAGGCAGCTGCAAGCACAGGGGCTGAGCTGGGTGCAGGGGTCCGGACCCCGCTCCCCCGGCTGTGGTGGTAACAAGGATGGGTGCCGGTGTCTGCACCTCAGCGGCAGCACCCAGACAGGCGAAGTGGTGGGTTTTGTCAGTCTGTGTCGAGGGGGCTGGTGTTGCAACGGGCTGGCAGTGGCCCATAGTTACAGTCAGCGCAGGCAGAAGGCACCAGGGCATCAGCACCACCCGTCCCCTGCCAGCAGTGGAGGGGGGAAGCCTGAGGCATCAGAACAGGGAAGGTGTTTGGTGTAAAAGTCTTGGGTTCTTAAAATCTGGCCCGGTTTTCCCAGCTGCGTCTGTGGCTCTCATAGAGGACGCTGCCTCCACCCCAAGCCTCATCTCTCAGGACCAGATTTAGACCCACAATTCTTTAATCCTGTTTCTGTCCTGAAACAGCAAACTTCATCGTTTTGTAGTCCCTTGGTGTCACACCTTTGATCCTGGAGCTATTTCAGACAAAGCCCTCCTTGGGAAGGGGACCTGGAGGGGAGTGACCAAGAGCGAGTGTCAAATCCTCCTGCGCTGCTGCTGCTGCCAGTGTTGGCAGAGCCTGGGTAGAAGCCAGCACAGAGATTCAGGGTGCTCCTATTATTTTTGGAGACCATTTGAGCTGTGTTACAGGGGACACCTGTGGGAAGAGTGAGATCTAATCAGGAGTGTGTCCAAACAGGCACTGGTGGAGGTCACAGTGCAGGGGACAGGTTGGACGTTGTGGCAAAGGACCATCTCAGACTGCTTACCCTGGCTGTGCTCAGAGACTCGCTCTCTCCAGCACTGCAGCAGACAGAGGATGTTCCTCACGCACATTGCCTGATTCCTGTCACGGTCTGGGAACAGATGGGGAATAAACAACAACTGCATGCTTGTCCAGTGACCTACACTGCCCATCAGTTGCTATGTAGTCCACCAGCTCGGTTGGATGCTGAGAACCACTTGTCAGTGCTTCCTCTGTGTGATCAAAGTTGCTGCTTGGACCAAAATACACCTGTGTCCATCAGACAGCGCCTGTCCATCACTTGTTAACCTCTTGTAACGAGAACCTGCAGTGCAGAGCATGAGTGCTGCAGAGGACTGTGCCCAGGGAGGTAAGGGGGAACACAGGGAAGAAAACTGCGGGTACCCAGGGGCTGTGGGAGTCAGTGTGGGCAGAAGAAAACGCCAGCTGAAGAGGGAGTCGCAGCAGCCTATTACTGTTTCTTCCAAATCCAGAAAAGCTTAGCAGCACTACAATCTGTTGTTTGTATAAAAACGTGTTAGTGTAAGGCAGTGCGGGAGAGCTTGCCTGAAAAAGGCACTTGAAAAATATCAGTGCTGCAGCATGGAGAAACATCTGGTGAGAAAAGGTGCTGGCGCCTTGCATGAGCTCTCGCCCCAGCCCACACACAACGCACCTTACAGCCAGACTGGGCCAGGGCACCGTCTCGTGTTGGTCTCCCACAGAGGCTGCTTCTTCCCATCTTCTGGGACCTTCCATCTTTTTCTTTCTTTCTTTTAACCCAAGCACAAGGAAGAATAGGTTGCTCTGAGAGACAACTCCCGGTGGCATAGGGCCATATTTATTTCAGTGGAAGTAGGACATTGCCCTCCCTTCATCAAAAGTCCATCTGATCCTCCCAATCCCACAGCCTTTGAGATGTCCATCTGTGCTCAGCGTGGAATGGAAATCCCCCTGATCCTGAGCATCCCTCTCCGGAGCCAGCCAGGGGCAGCTGACAGGAGCGCAGGGTGGGAGGTGCCCCATGCAGAAGGACTGCAGGTGGAGAGAGACACCTCTCAAAGGCACGTTCCTGCTTTTCATTGTTACTGATCTCTTTTTGAAAGACAGAGACATCATTCTGGAAATCTCAAATATCAGCTACTTTGCTATTCTTCCAGATTTGAAGATCATACAGCTACCGAATCTGTCCTTTTTTTTTCTTTTTTTTTTTTTTTCTCCCAGCCAAGAGTTTCTTGAAGTTCTCAGAAAGTCCCCAGGGAGATCTGTGTAATCACAGTTTCCCTGTCTGCCTTCTCAGCCATTCAGTGGCTGAGAACTTGCCCCTGCGGCGCAGCCTGGCATTTTCCCCAGACAAAGCAGTAATCAAAGAGGAGTCTGAGCTGAGTGAGGAGGAGAGCAGCGTTGTCTCTGTCCACATTTACAACTATTAATTTATCTTCTCCTATTCCTTTAAATCTGATCCTGCTGGAGAGCATCTTAGCTCTGAAGCTCTTGATACATCTTCACTTTTTGCTTTTATCCATTCTAATCACACATATTGTTTCAGGTATTTGATTTTAAATTGCAAAGTGATTACCGTGGGCTGGCTGCTGGATTTAGAAGTAACTTGCTAAAATACCAAGGGTATCTGGCAGCTTCCTGGGTATGACTGACAAATCCTGGGAGAACATTAGAGGAGTACAGAAACCAGTCCCAGTGAGGCTGGAGGGAAGTTGCCACCTTCACTTAGCTAAAGCTGTTGTTAATTGATTGCTGCTGCTGCTCAAAGGGTTGTCCCAGAAGGCAGAGAGGTGCCCAGGCAAGCAGCTGTGCTGCTGCAGCAACCTGGGGAAGAGCTGTCCCTGTGGAAATTCTCCCAAGTTCCCAGCAGGTCCTGTGAGCTCCTCTCTGGAGATTCACCTGTGACAGGCTCTGCTCGGGCCAGTGAGGCTTTGCTGCTGGCCACAGATTTGCCTCTAATTGCTCACACAGCTGCCCATGTAGATACCAACCATGATATGGCTGGTGAGAAGCCTCTTCTCTCCCCAAGGGTTGGAAATGTCTTGCACAAGTGACCAATGGCTCACCCCCTCACAGCAGATGGTACGTGGGGGGGCCTCACAGGCTGCATGGTGGGGTGGAAATGTGCCATCCCTGGAAAGGGAAGAGTGCTGTTTATGGCTATGGTAAATCAAAAGGCAGTGGGGAGATGAATATGACAAACGGCTCTGTAAGTGTCAGGGATGACTGAATGGCTTTAGAGGAACTAAAAATAGTCATACCTGCTCCAAGGCATGGTCCTTTTCATGGTCTTTCACAGCTACAGAAAGCTGGATGTGATATAAAATGGGTTATACCCAGGGGCGCTGTAAATCAGTGTTACACCAGCTTTGGTCTTGACGTGACAATTAGGGGCAACAGGGACCCTCTCCTCCAGTGATGAGCGATGCCCAAGCTCAGCTGCAAGGCCGTGGCCAGACTCCCCACAGGTAACACCCAGGCGATTTCCGCACAGCCGTTGCAGGAGGTGACACTGAGCAGGGACACGTGCTGGGATGGGGCTGCTGCCCAAGAACGGCTATTACTGGCCCTTATTATTGTGAGCTGCTAATCAGCATGCGCTGTGGTTACTGCACCCAGAGTGTTGCAGCACTACAGCAGATCCAGTATTATAATTACTCTGAGTTAGTACCTTGGAAAAAATCAAATGTGCTCTGAAAGTAACGATATCCTCTGAAAAAAAATCTGCAAAATAAAAAGCTAGCCTTATCTGACTTAATTTCCTTTTGCTTTGATAGGTTTTGCAATAAATTACTTACTTAATGGATAGCATGAAACATCACACAGTGATATTTCAAACATTCAAATGCCTTGATCATTTAATACTATTTTCCCTTTTTTATTATGCCATAGGCAGAATTTTAATTATAATATTTATGCAAATTATGTTTGTATAATCGTATTTGAAAGACTGTGGATCAAATTTTCCAGCCAATTTATCTAAATACAAGCCTTAAACTTTCCCTTTATCACTGTCACAAACACTCTTCCTCTTAATTTGTCATTTCAGGCACTTCCTATTACAGTATCACATAAGGCTCAGTGTCATTTGTGGCCTCCAAAAAAATAAGGACTCTGGAGCCATGGTAGGAGAACCCAAGTACACATTTCTATATGGGGTGCAGAAAGTCTCAGCCCTGTTTTTAAGATTATCTATTTTTTAACAGCTTTGTTTTCTTTTTTCCCTACCACTTGACAAATGTGGGCTTCATCCATCGTGTTAGTGCCAGAAGACATGATCTGGGTTGCCAGAGGGCTCACAGCAAGGTGGCTGTGAGAGACTGGGCTGTCCTGGGGGTGGCACCTGGGTTTTTGGTTCCTCTTTAACCTTTGCTGCAGGGTGGTAAGAAAGACAGCATGAGGAAATTAGAGCAATTCCTTAGAGAGTCTCAGTTACTCATTGCATCTAGATTCTTCTGTCACCTTTTTTGCATGTGGGTTTGAATGAGCCCCTGGTTTAAAGCTTGTGGTATTTTCTCAGGCAAAGGTCTTCTGAATTCAGCTTATCAGTTAGACTTGGAGAGAGTGAGTGCCATGCTTGGAGTCTGAAAGCATTTCATTTTCCAACAAAGCTGTGGGTTTTTTGGTCTGAAATCTTTTATACTGCATATTTCGTACCAAATATTAGTAGAGGTTGACATGTGTTGCAGTGATCTCAGAGGGACCTGCTGGTGTGAAGGAGGGACGTGGAATATTTGCAAATTCTTGAGGATTGGCAGAGTTTTAAATGTGCTATGACAATATGAGAACAGAAGCCCAGAGTCAGAGAGAGATTAAATATTCTCAGCTTTCATCTTGTCTCAAAAAAAGGTTAATTCAGGGGGAGCAGAGCTTGGTCCCTTCTGCCTGCTGCCCTGGTAGATGTGCAGGCTGGGGGATAGCTCACTGGGGGCTCACGATGTGATGAGACCTCGGCTGGACCTGGCAGGAACCACTTACAGTACAAGTGTGAGGATTGCAGTGGGTGGCTCTTTATCTTGCCTTGACTTCTTTTAAGAGCCACTGTCCCCGATGCGATGGGTGCATGCTGTTCTCCCCCCATCCCAGGCAAGCCACTGTCCCCTGGTGAAGGTGACGTTTCCCCCGTTGCTGCCCTCCTTGCCACAGCCCCTTGTTGTCCTCCTGTGAGGGGGTGCTGACCCACCCTTCTTCGGGCTCAGACCCCAAGGAAACACGTATGCTTCCCCTTGCTGTCGATAGAGTAGGGGGAGCAGATCCCTCTTGTGCAGCACCAGCATCTCCTCCGTTGCTGGCAGCCGTTGCCAGGACATCTGGTGCTTCAGCTCTGCGTGCTACCAGTCCTGGCTCTTCCATCAGTGCAGGGCTGGCTGAGTTAAATATCAAAATCACCCCAGCTGAAAGCATTCATCTCGCCAAATGCAGAGGCTGCGGATAAGCAGGGGATGGGGAGTGTCTACCCTGGAGCCGTGGCTCCAAGCCAGGGTCTGGGGTCGTTGCGGGATACCCAAAGCTTCATTTAAAGAGGCGTGCTTGGCGTGGGCACGTGGGAAGTGGCAGTGTTGTTTGCAGGAGATGGTCAGAGGCAACCTGAGCATAAGCCATCCTATTGCATGGAAATGCAGGCCTGTTACCTGTGTGTTCCCTCCTGGGAATGTTAGCAGGCATGTGCACAGCCCTGAGCGCTGGACTTCCATGGGGAACTCTCATCTCTGCCAAATGTGAGCGTGCTCTGGCTGAGGGGGTGTAGGCAGCAGCTTCCATGTTGTGCAATTAGCGCCGCACTGACGAGGAGTGGAGCTGGTCTGTAATTTACAGGCTGCGATACAACAGTTGTATGCTAACGGATCAGGAAGGCTCCTGCACCCGAAATGAGGAGCTCATGTCTTTCCCCTTCTCCTTCTAAATCTGCTTAGAGTGCCGCGTGTAAATCCTCCATGCCATATTAGTGTGTGACGATGTTCATTAGCAAATGACTCCAGGGTTGTCTAAATGAGAAAAGCAATTAGGCAGATTTGTGGAAGACAAAACATGTATTGATTAATGTAATGATGACACATGCAGAATAATTTCGGACTGAAACAGAAAGTAAAAATCAAAAGGGGAAAAAAAGCAGGTGTCTTTGAATTAAGGCGTAAATCAACAATTATGAACTTTCTCTGACTACCTTCTGAAATTCTTGGCATTAATCATGGCTGCTCTGTACATAATGCTCCAAAGAAAGGAAGCAACCAATATTTTCACATAATTAAAGGAAATTATATATCCAATACCTTTTAATGTGATTAACAACTACAGGAGGAAACTGTTTAAGAGCAGCAGTTAAGAGGAATATTAGAGTATCATTTAGCCTGGGTTAAATAACCAAGGTTATATCTGCCCAACTGTGAATTCGGAAGGTCTGCCTGGTGGGTAAGATAAAACTGTTCACTAAGATAATGAGCAGGTAGTACCTGGAAAAGATCATAATTGTGGCTGTGAAACAGGGCCATGGTGGTATTCATTTATTTGGCTTTCCCTGTGATAAATAGTGAATTTACTCAGAATCTCAGTACATCAAAAAGATGCCAGTATATAAACTAGAATATTATTCTGCAATAAAAAATAGACTCCTAAATGTATGATGCAAAGGAGAAAAATTCATGTAGGACCGAGCTTTTCACTCGGTCACAGCTCAGTGGTCTGCACAGATTTTGAAAGCGAGAGAATCGAAACGATTAAAGCCAGCATGGGAATGGCTTTTCACGGAGCTGCTTTGTGGAGAGGCCACTGCCGTGGGAGGTGCACACCGGGGGGTGTCCCTGAAAGCCACAGCGGGGGTACAGTGGGTGGACAGGCAGGTGGATGCTACCCCAGGGCCTGGCGGCAGGGCCCTGCCCATAGACCTGGGCGCTATGGCAGGTCGGGGTGCAGCTGGGCAGGGAGCAGGTGGCCTGGGGCAAAGGTCCTGGCTGTGGGGTGACTACCTACCCCTGATGGGGTTGCCCTGGACCCGATGCTGCGCAGTGTATGCCCCGGGGAGACACGCAGCCCCCCTGGCCCCATGCGCAACTGGCCTGGCTGGCGAGGGAGGCTGGCCCAGTTCCCACTCGCGTGTCCGACTGGGTCCCATGGAGCCCGTGGGTGGGTTTGGGCCCTGCTGCAGGGAAGCGGAGCCGGGAGCAGAGGCAGGTGGTACTGCCAGTGCTGCTGCTAGCGGCTCTCCTCAGCTGCCCTCTCCAGCTGACCCTGTGCTAAATCTCATCACTCCCATTATCCTTAGCAGGCAGGAAAGAAAGCGTTTCACTAAAGGAGAGTGCACTTCTTCAGGCTACATTCGTATTTTCTTCTTAACTGTCTGCTTGAAATGACACATTACTTAGAGGAAACAGAGCACTAATATGCATAAGAATTTCTGTTAATGTAAAGTACAAGACAGCACATAGAGAGAGATATGCTTTCATTTACGCAGTGGGTATATTAAATGAAACGGTTATGTCCTGGCACTGGCTCAGTTTTCTAGAGGGATAATTTGTTGTACGAATGTAGGGACCTGCTAAATTAACTAAGACCCAGTAGATGAAGTATAAATTAAGAACTCTTCTGTGCCCTCCTGTTTCCTGTCTCCAGAAGGTACCAATGATCTTAAACAGGAAAGTGCTCCTTTAGAGCTTGTTATCCTTCAGAGTTAGGCAAGAGGACAAAAGTGCAGGGTAAATACCTGTTGGAGGATAATTATGTTCCTACCTGCAATGCTTAGCAGTGTTATTGAAGTCTTGGGTAATGAGCTATTCCTGAGTGACCAGCATGGAGCATGTTAAAGCTTGGTCTTTAGTGCCCTGAAGTCAGTGAGGAGGTGTCTGTCAGCTTGTGGCAGCGCTGGGGTAAAGCCATTAACCTCAGCCCTGGAAGGTGTGTGAGCGCCTCATCAATGTGTTAGTAATTTGGGGACAGGGCCAGGAAAGAACGAGCAGCATGTCTGCTGCTGCTGGTTCCTGCTCTTCCCAGTGCACATCCACCAGCTCAGGTGTTTCAGCCTGTGAGGTCACAGCACCCTGATGCCTGCATCTTCTGCCTTTGTGTGATTCCTTGTTCTAATGGAGACACATAGCATGCCAGAGACCTCCCTCCTGCCTAGTGACTCTCCCTGCTCAGCAGAACACCAGTATTTTCTTTTAAATACCAGCAATCTGCATCCTGAAGTATCAGCTAAAATCCTGCCCAGCAGCAGCGTGCGTTCAGGTCATCTCTGCCCTCCTGCTTGTGAACAAATCTGTTGCTCCCCGAGCTGGGCTCCATGCCTTGAATCATGGTGTCTGGGCAGCAGCGTGACACCGAGTAGTGCTGTGAGCCCGGGAGATGGCTCTGACAGCAGAGTAGGGCTTCTGGAGTGGGCAAACGGCTGGGAGGAGTCCTGCAGGAAGGAGAGCTGCAAAATGCTGGCCCGTGCAGAAATACCTGTTAATGCTGGATCCTAATGACAGCAGCTTAAATACCAGTGTCTTTAGTTATTTCCTGGTTTAATTTAGCAGAACCAGACAGCTGATGCTTTTTATTTTTCTTCAAGCACAAAGCCTGCCACCATCCCTGAATTAACTGCTAGCACAGCAGGCTGTCCTCACAGATGCTAGAGTGCTAGTTTGTTTATCAGGACACAAAGCCTCCATAAACTGGGTGTGGATAATTAGTGACTGCAGATCTTCACTCTAAACAGAGATCTGCTGTGTAATTTCCTGTTTTCCCCAGAAGTCTCTGTTTTGGGGACCCAAGGGGAGCAGCTGCCAAACGCTGCAGCCCCGGGTCAGTAATCCTGCCTCTCCCCACCAGCACTTGTTCAGGTGGGAAACTGGGGCGAGCACAGGCTGAGCAGCTGAGAGGGGTATGTACAAACTGTTTCCCTCCTGTTGATGAGAGAAGTATAAAGAAGGTGAATGCCTCCATAAAAATCAAATGTGAATGACCTTATGTTCTTCATCCTGGAGTAGATGCAGATTTACCCCTAGGATTACATTAATATTATGCATTACAGTCTTATAGCAGTGAAGAACCACCTTGGGGTGACCTGCCCCACCTGGGGACAGCCCTAGATCAGGCTACTTCAGCTTGTGGTTCCTCAAACATCCCAGTGAGCAGAGACACCCACCACAGCATGCTCAGACAGCGACTTCAGCTTCAGTTTTCTTTTTCGCTTCTCAGTCTGAAACAGCCTGACCATGCGTGCTTTCATCGACTGCAAAAAAAGAAAAGTGGGGTTAGGAAGAACACAGCTGCCTTAAACCTGGAGACTTCAAACACTCAGAGATTTTTCTAATATGTCTTAAAGTACTGTGTCAGCGTAATGAATGTTTTGATACATCCCACTAAATTACCTTAGCAAACCCTCCACTAAAACATGGCCTAGAAGGATGGAAATCAATCCCTGGATGGTTGAATTTGCCCACTCCTCTTATTTCAAGTAGTTAAATGACTGAGTAATAGATCCATAAATGAACATCTTATTAGCCTAATCCTGAATGGAAGAATACACAAATCAGCCATTTGTTCAGTGGATATCATTTAAGCTTGCCATCCATCTTAGTCAAAGGAGATGCCTAGTTTAATTTATCAATGCCTAGACAAGAACTCCCAGAGAGGGAAGGGGGGAGGGAGAAGCAGTCTACAACTTGCACTCTCCTGCTTTTGATTAGCAAAGCTGTTGTCTAATTGCAAACACATCTAAATACAGGAGTTCCTACAGCTGTGGGCTTTCCTGCTTAAATGTAGGGATGTGGTGGGGTAAGCAGAAACATCCAGTTAAAAAAGGATCAGGCACCATAAAACTGCAGGAGGACAATAAGGAAAACATGGGATGGAAAAAACAGGTTGTGGTTCTCCCAGCGAGTGGGAATCGGTGACTGCCCTTCTGTGGAAGGTCGGAGAGGGATGGATCAGGCCTGTAGCAGGACACTGCTGGAAATGCAGCTGTGAGGATCCCAGACATCCATGGGGAATGTCCCTCCCTTTGCTGCAGGATGTCTGGGCACAGCAGAAGTTTGGCTCAGCCCAGTGCCAGCAGCAGGCACAGAAATTGCTCCTTCCAGATCCACCAGACATTCCCAACCAGCTCCTTCCATCTCCATCCACCTTCCACGTGTGGAGGCAGACACTGGTGCCACTTCCTCCATGCCTTTGTTCCCAGGACAGGGAGCTGGAGGGAGGCCTGAGCGTTTGTCCTGCTGGGACCATCTCACACTCTTGTGCTACTGCTCCATCTCCCTGGTTGTGGTCCTTCCTGTCCACCACAGACCTGTCCTTACCTTTCCATGCGTGCCTCCCCTCTGCTGTGGTTTCATCCTTCTCAAAGAGCACCAGTCGCCCTGGTGACAAGGCAGCTGGCTCTGAGGGCTTTCATGTGGGGGAGTGTGCTGGTCTTCACACAGCATTTCAGCAGATCTTCTTTGCATGCCTTCATTTCCCCATTTGAAAAGCAAAGCTGAGACTTCACCCACTCACAAGTAATGCCTTTAGAGTTCTTGATAACCAGAACTGTATAAAACACAGCTGTGTGTGCAGGAAATTGAACCAGTTTCTGTGTCAGTGCTGCCTAACACTAACATTTTGTGGATAATTGAATATTTACGTAACACTTGCTTTCATCACAGGGATGAAGCATGCACAAGTCTGAACCAGCTCAAACAAGACTGTTTTGTATTCATCTTACTGAAACCTTCACTCAGTTATCCTTCCAGGTCCAGTTGATATGCAATCCTCAGTAAAACTACATGCACTAAAAATCCTAAAACAGGTTAGGGTGTCGCTGGGATGCAAGTGCCCATGGGTCACCGTGAGGAAGTCCTGGTCTCCATCACTTTCTCCCTGTGACAAGTGCAGCCGCAGTGTCCTGCTGTAACTGATCTGCTTGTCTGCAATAACCTTGGTTGTGTTTACTTGTACCTTTTAAAAATTAGTATCAGATTGGTTCTGCTGGGGTGGATGTTGGCATATGGGGTGCTGGTCCTTTTGGAGCTATGCCCTCCAGCACCTCCTGTGATTTCTTGCCATGTGCAGTTAGTTGGGGTTGAGCATGGAGTGAAGCAGGGTTACAAGGTTCCCGTGCCGCAAGGCTGCAATCCTCCAGTGTGGCTTCCATGCATCTGGCATTCAAGAGAGGCATCCTGCCGCTACGGATACATGCTGAACACCTCTTGGGGGTCCTTCACCTGAAAATGCCACCCGGCAGCGGCATGTCAGCAGCACCACGGTTTTACCTGCTGCTGGTGTAGCAGCTTGAGAAAGGGTCTGAGGTGTTGAAGGGAGCTGTGGTTCACACCCAGTGGAGCAGTGTGCCGGGCAGTCAGAACAGCAAGCCCCTGCCTGAATGGGGAAAGCACAATTGCAAGGGCTTCTCTGCCAGGCCAGGTAGCAGAGGTGTGGAGCAGGAGCTGCTGTGGGACCCAGGCACCCTCCCTTGCCTCTCCTGAGATTCTTGGGAGGGGAGGTAGAGAGGAGTAGAATCACCTGCACTTTGCAGTGTCCTTGAAGAAACCTGAAGCTGGACAAGAGACTTGTGCTCTCTTCAAAACTGACTGATTGAGGCATAATTTGGATGCAAAACTTGTCACCAGTATTCATGTCCTTTGTCTCAGATGGCTTTTATTGAGCCAGATTTGAAATTATCGGAAATGGGAGAATGGCAGATTTCTAGAGGAGGCTGGGGTGTTACAGAGATCTCTGAAGATGACCAAGAGAGTCACAGTCCAGACAAACAGGAGGTTTTGTGGGGTTCTGGGTCTTTATTAAGCTGTTTAATGTAAAGAAATGCTAGTACAAGAGAGACGGGAAAATCACCTTCACTCAACGTTTCTGGCTCAGAGTAAATCAGCATGCACTTGTTCTCCGGAATTAATATTTCATCAGGCATGATTTAAATACTGCTGATTAAATTAACCCTAGAACTATTGCACTTAAAGGCTGTGCTATCCCATGAATACAAGAGGCATCACTTTTACAGCAGTAAATATGACTGCTGCACTTAACAGCAAGAGCCAGTAATCGGTGATTCCATAAAACAAAACACTTCTCTTAGGAGAAAGTATTTCTTGAAAATATACCCCCCAGCACCAGTGCCTGGGGTGGCACAGATCTGAGCAGAGCTTTGCTGTGCGCGTTTATAGCACCAGAGAGAATTTTCTTCCCTGAATCCGTGGGTACAACACGGGCTGGGGAATGGTGTGAGGATGGCCTTGAGGCCGAGGGCCAGCGCGATGGCCGGGCGAGGAGCAATGGGCAGAGGGGAAGGAGAGGTGCCGCCTGCGTGGGGTCAGGCCACCGGCACCGTGGCAGCAGAGCGTGAGGTGGGACAGGGCTACCCACAGGCACTGGCGCTTCCTCCCGGCACCTCTCACTCAGGCAAAAGCAGGTGCTGGGTGATGCATGGGTGCTGCTGGCCCATCCTGCATGGAAGGGCTGCCTGCCAGCCTGGGATGGCAGAGACCAGCTCTGCTGGTGGCAAGGAGCGGGCAGGGTGGGTGCTGGTGCTGCAGGCTCACCCACAGGCACCTTTGTTTTGGGGTGAGGCAGCAGTTCTGTGCTCAGGTAAGTGCAGACCCATCATGAGTTGAATTTTTCCTGCAGTTTCTCTGGCATTAGTCCTTCCTCCACCATGCCCTCCAGACCTGCAAATTTCTTGGCATCAATGCATTTTAATAATTGAAGGTTTGTGACACAAAGGTGTGCATATTTCCCAACCCCATAGCATTCTGCTGGGCTACTGCTGCAAACGTACTTTAGTTGTGGGTTTTAAAATACTTTTGAAGTAGCGCAGTGCCAGGTGGGTTTGCACACCTATTTAAAATCCAGATGAGAAGAATCAACCAAACTGCATTCCTGTGAAGAGAGACCACAGTAGCAGGCTGCTACTCCGAATCAGTATAAATTGCTTAAGCTGCTGAAAACTAGGGATGAAATTCTGCCATGCGCGTGCCGTGCTGGGGGGTCGGAGCCGGCGCTGACTGCCGGCACCATGCTGCCCGGCACCTGGGCTTCCCTTTGGTTCTTGCGTGAGCGCTATTCAGATATAACTCAAATTATAATATAGCTCCTTAATGTCGCTGTGTGATTTAGGCTTTTGATCAGTGGAATATAGTGATCCAGAACACTTTTAATGAACTATATATTTATCTAGGGAGTCATACCACTTTCATCCTCAACATAGCTAATAACCATAGCTCAAAAGAGGCCACTGGCTCTGCATCTCATTTTCAATTTGTGCCTTTTTAAAGGAGATAATCATGAAAAGAAAAATGCAGTAGTTAGGGGAAATGGGTTTGCTTTGTGTTGCCATTTGTAAAAGACAGTGTGAGAGGCGGTGAGAGCCCATCAGTCCAAGGCAAGACGCTCTGCAAACTCCACGTGTGGCTGTGCAGCCCCGGCGCCGTGGAGGTGAAATCTGGAGGGAGCAGGTGATACCTGTGTTTTTCATCTGGTAAGGCTCAGTGGCTGTCAGCAGACAGCAACAGAGAACCGAGGGCAATTAATTTCCAAGTCCAAATACTATGAAGAAGCTGCTCAAACAGGAGACTTCATTCTCTCCACTTCTTTCAGCACCACAGAGTTGCTGAAGTTTCCGGGTTCTTTTTGGTTTGACTTACTCATCCTCTCTGGAAAGATTTTTTTAGTGCAAGTTGGAAGTTGGGCAAAGGTGCTTTTCAACTGTAATGTCAGAGCTACAAAAAGGAATGGAATTTCATGGCTACATTAATGACCTCACTTCTAGTTGCCATCTCCTTTTTTAAGGATGGAAGGAAACCCTAAAGCCTTCCTAATTGTGTCTCACGTAAAGTCAGTATTTGATGGGATATTATATTTATTCTGAAGTAGTGAAGCACTTAGCAGTGAGATTCCATCACCCTGATGTGAAAGAGCTTTTGTTTTGTTTCATTCCCATTTTAGTTTGGGGTGAATGCTTTGGAAGGATGGAAAGGACTGGTTCTGCTGGGTTCTGAGGAAGGAGAAAGGTGTCATTTCCTGAAGAAACAAAGAAAAAACCCTGCCAGGGTAACATATGGAATGAAGGACTCTTACTTGATTTTTTTTTTTTTTTGCATTAACTTGCCATATTTCTGGCCAGACTTGGAGGTTTCTTTAAAGATAAGGCAGCTCGTACTTTCAGCTCATGCTTTAAACATAAAGCAGCTCTTGATTTTTATGCATGTTTCCAGAAATGGAGTCATCTCAACAAATTAAGATATTAGATATCCATTTCTTATTTGGAAATACAGATCAGGCCTGGCTCATTGCTTTCAGGACCTGCTCTATGTTGTTTCCACCAGAGACTTGGCAAATCCTCTCTTCTGGATTAATGATTGCACCAGTCCAAGAGCCAACAAAACACCAAAAAAAATCCTTGTATTAAAAGGGTGTTGTGTTTCCTGGAAGTAAAGTTCACTCCTGGAGGACTAAGGCTCTGTTTAAGGATGGTTTAGTTTGTTGAATAAAATGCCATTTGCATCCGTGCCATGGTTTAACGGTGCCCTTTACTGTCACCCTGAGCCCCTGCGTGAGCCATGAGCAGCTCACAGTTGCTGGTACTGGGAGAAAGCAAAAATAGCTGAAAGCCTGGTTGGAGGTCTGCTTTGAATTATAAGCCTAAAGCAAGGATTAAGGGTCTGTTTGAGGGATTCTGCTGTCTCTAACAAAATCTGTAATCATACTTAAGACTAGTATTAGCTGTTCAGAATTGCACTGAAATTGCCAGTCCAAAACCCATTGAAAACTGGAGAAAAAACTGAGCTCTGTGTTGGAGCCTGGTGAATGTCTCTTTGTGTGGAGGGAACCTCGACTCCTGTACCCATGGGTAATGCTTCCAACTTCCTAGGGAAGTGATAAATGATCGTACTGGGTGAGCTTCTTATGTAGTGCATGTTTTCCCAAAACACTGAAAAACTGAAATAAACAAGTATGGTCTACCTTTAATAATAGGTGCAATGACTGTGTAGAATAGCTAATTTACATCTCATTACATTATCTTTAATTTTAGGAACATGTTTGCTGCCTGATTGGTCTCGAAATAGTACAGCAATACTTTATTTCAGAGTGCATTTTTTCATGTTGTTTTGTTGAGAAAGGACACTGTTGGATGTGCTGTGTTCATTCATCTGCATATTGATTATGGGGGAAAAAAAGTCATTATTTTCATTCTAATGTATTGGTGTACCCAAATCCTCTCTGTAATTAAGGTAATTCTTGGCTTGCATTTGCAACAGGGGTGTGACCTCCTGGCAATGTCACAAGCCAAGGGGGTTGACAGTCCCTTTCCTGAGAAGGACCCCCACCACAGTGAGGATGGTACAGAGTCGGCGAGCTGCCGCCCGGCAGGCAGAGCCAGCTCTGACCTCCCACGGATTGGCTTGCCTTTCAGGAAGTGATGGGAGGTTCAAACCAAGGTGGGGGGAGACAAGCACTATGCCTTTCCTCAAGTCCATGTGGCAGAATGCTTCACTTCTTCATATCTGAAACTTACATGAACAATATGCTTTATTCCTTAATCACTCGTGGCAAAAACTGTACGACAATATCACATCCTACACAGGGTGATAGACAGTAGGTCTTGAGTATCTGAGGAATTTGATTCTTCTGGCTGGTCTGTCAGTTGGTATTTGGGGCCATTTTAAAACTTGTTCTTTGCCAGTAAGAGCTGTAAAGCAATAATCATCAATCTAAAGTATTCAGGGCCTGAGATCAGGCTGGTTTTAGTGGGGTTTTTTGCATTATATTGATATGGTAAAATGCCACTTGTTTTTTTCTGGAATAAAAGCAGCAACAGCCAATAATTATGGTTCCCATAGTTAATTAAATTGGTCTAGCTGGATATGTGAAGCCATACACTCTGGCCTCGGAGATTTATCTGCTGCAGTTCAAATCCACGTGCATGCTGTTCAGGCTGTATGACTGCGAAGGCTGTGCACATCATGCCCTATTCAGCCCTTCTGATAAGCAGCTCTAGTGGCACTAGTGGCATCCCTTAGACCACCACAGGGACTTTGAGCTTTCCCTTTCCAGAGCAAACTGAAATGCTGAGTGCTGTTCTAATCTTTCCTTCTCTTCTGCAAAGTCATTATTCATTTTTGTGGGTTTATTAGCTGTTTATGAACATGCTCTAATGTTTTAGGGGACAAGGATGACCCCACTTATGCGTAATTACACAGGTTTGGCATGGTCTGTGAACGTACAGGTGTGTGTGCACCCTGGGGACAGCATCCCTTCTCCTTGGGTGAGGAAGGTTGTAACATAAAACCAGCCAACAACTGATCCTGTCAAACACTGAAACACAAGACTTGCTAGCTGCAGGCCTTGCAAGGAGTTAATTGAGGTTAGTGGATTTGGGTTAGAGAGTCGAAGGAAAGGTCCCTGAGAACAGGGTGGAGCAAGGAGGATAAAGCTGGAGACAAGGCAGATGGACATACCCAGGAGGTGACCGGGGTGCGACCATGGTGCACATCTCCTCTGATAGGTCCCCATGCACAATAGGGATACCTAGCCTGCTGATAAAAGCAGCATAGAAGCCTCTAAGTAGTCTCTCAGTACATTTCAATAGAACAGAGGGTCCCAAATATGTTATTGATTCATGTGTTTTAAGGCCTCGAAGGATTGTTAAAATATCCCTAGCCTACTCTCTCACATAACATGGTTCAGAGTTTCATCCTATTCCTTCTGTCTCAAGCAAAGTAAATTGTGCTTGAATAAAGCATACCTTCCCAAAAGATATGCTGTCATGGCCCCAAGATTTTGAGGTAGATGAAATAATAGTAAGTTCAATGGGCTGCTGTCAGTTGTACATAAGCAACAAAGCAGTTTCCTTCATATCACTTCACAAATCCCCGCTGAAGCACAACGGGACAATTTCTGCTCTGGCGATGGTCTGCTGCCACTGGATTACTGTTTGGCCCATTTTTGTTTGGGTTTTAGCTTTAAATCTCCTGCGTTTATTTTCTTGCTGCTTATCAGTTCTGTGTTCTTGTGCTGCAAGAATAGGGCTTCACAGAGCCACTACAAGGCTTTCGGTTCATCAGTTTTTAATTAAATTTGAATTGAAGATTCTCTTTCCTCTAGGCTAATTTTCAAGTGACAAACAAAATCCCCTTAAGTGCCTTTTCTTTTCTGCCATAAACTAGTAAAGCTGCTATCAAATTCCCTCAGAAACCCAACTTCTCCAACCCCATAAGAGTGCGGATTATTGTTCCAATAGAAATAAAACAGAACAGATCCTAGGAAAACAGATTAAAAAAAAAAAATTCATTGCAAAGCCTCGGTGCGAAGTGCATCGTTTTGGGTTGGGGTAGAGATGTGGCACAGAGCACACCCCTCACAAGGCTGTGCTGGCTGGTGAGAGCTGGGGACACTCTCTTGCAGCACTTGCCTCACTGACGCTGCTTCTTTCCATGTCCTTAAGTTCTCGAGTCCTTTGGCAGCAGCCCTGAGTGTGCCAGCAGGTATAACGGGTTCAGGCTCTGCTTTTTCCCCATGGAGAGCCGAGACAGGATACTGAGTAATCTGTCAGCCTTGTTAAAAGCAGCATATTATTTATTTAGATGCAAGAACATGTCAAGGAAAATAAACCTTGAAGCAGAAAGCAGCATGCTTGCTGCTGAATTGCAGGGGCTCGCCATGCCCGGAGAAGCTCCCTGGACTTTGTGCGGTCCAGCAGGATGCGAGTTCCCACATCTGTCACCCTAAGGAAGCCCAGCCCCGGTCAGCCCCCGGCAGCATCGGCCTGAGGCTGTGGGAGCTCCAACCTGCAGCATGGCCACCAACACGGGGTGTGCTCGGGAATGCTGCTGCTCCTGGCGCCACTCACCCCCAGCACGGCTGATCCAGCATGGCTGTGTTTTCCTGTGCAAGAGGGTGCCTTGCCGCTGGCCCCACACGCAAGGTGGCCGGCAGAGTTGGAGAGCCATGAATGCCTGGCCCTCAGGGAGCAGCAGTGAAGCCCGGAGATCAGGCAGGGGGGAAAGGTGGGCAGTTGCCCACCTGAGCTTGGGTCTGTGGACAGGAGGAGGCTCAGGGAACCACTGAGGATAACGCACATTACGTGATAGATGGCAGAAGTCAGACTCTCTGCTCAAGCTGCCAGTCCTGGTCCTGCTCTCCTAGGAAGAAATTACGGTGGCATCAAGCCAAGAAGCTGAATTGTGCTACTGACCTGCTTTTAATGACAAGTGTCCGGGGCTGGGGACACTCCTGAGGCTCCTCTGCCACAGACCCTTCAGCAGCTGGTCCGCAGGAACTACAGCCGGGGCTATATTTGCAGAGTCCTTCATGTGCTTATTTTGCTGAGCAAAAATCAGAGGACTAACTCCATATTAATTGACCACTCCAACACGGCATCGTTCACTGAGACCATCTTTCTTTGACCAGTTTCCTATGATTAACTTCAATTAGGAGAGAACAGGTTTGATTAGACTGCACGATCGACTTCTGGGGAAGCTGCTCACAATTCTTATACAGGGCTTGTTGAAGAAATCAGCTATGCAAAATTAACTTACTGTTCTTTTCAAATTAATTTCAGGCTCTCTAAAGCTCAAGGCTGTAAGTTTTCATCTACACTGCTTAACCTTTCCGAATGGGTTCTGGAGATCAGCTCTCCCTTTGGGTGAAGCACCCATTTAAAAGAACAAACAAACAGACCACAAAACGAAGAATCTTTCACGAGCTACCCTTGAACAGGGCGTGCTTAGGAGAGCCAGAGGCAATGACCAGAACCAGCTTTCAGCCTTCAAGTAATTTTTTTTTAAGTTGCATCCTCAGTTGTTAAGGGAATTGCAGCTCATCCGGAAGCACCTTGGTGATGTTCTCCTTTGCTATGCCATGAGGTTAGAACCACGCAGCAGCCTCCCACTTACTACACAGTGTTCAGAAATCCCCGTTCACCCCGGTGCACCAAGCACAGGCATGTCTCCTTGGAATTAGTTTGCAGCATCTGAGGTTTCTGGGGGGCGGCTGCTCGGCTGAGCTCGCTTGCTCCCCTTGCCTGGGGTTGTCTTCCCCTGCGCTGTGTCGCTGTCTCTCTGCTGGCAAAGGCATCAGCTGCTCAGAGACCCTTCAGAAGTGCCCCCGGAGAAGGTATGGCTCAGAAACGCCTGGCAGCAGCAGTGCGCTTCCTGTGCTGTATGAAATAGCCCTCAGTTCTTCGCATCAAACCGTGAGGGGCTGAATTGTTTTCTGATTAATGTTACAAATTAATCTGGGATACTGTATGCAACAGGAAGGGAGAGGGGAAAGGTATTACTTGGTTTTCAGAGGGATTTGATAATAATAATGCTTCTGTAGCCAGTCTATGAAAAGCATGATAATGAATTTTAGCTTATTCATGCCAGTTGCTTTTATTAATATGCCACTCTTGTAGGCTTAGGGTTAGTTTATAGAAGTCTCTTTCACCTTCCCTGTGGTAGCTGCAGGGAAGCCACCATTGTCCTACTCAAAAGCAGAGGTTTGCTTTTTTTCCTTAAAGGCTTAATTTTTTTTTCTTAAATTCTGTTCTAACAATAAACAAGAGCTGTAGCACAAGCATGGACAGGAGAGGGCAGGAGTGTGCGGAGGTAATAGAAGCTGGGTCATGCCTGAGCCAGGCTTTTTTAGGCAGTTGGATGTGTCTGCCTGGTTTGTACAACCTGCTGTGCGCTTACTGGGTGTGCAAAGGCCACTAATGAATTTGTCTCCCAGTCGTGCCTCTGATGTAGACATCCCCAGCTTGCAGCCAGGGAAACTGAGGCTGGATACAGACTTAAAATGGAGTTATGTGAGCAGGATTTTTCCAGTAACACCGAGTGGGTTCTGCTTTTCTCTCGGTGTGGTCAGAGAGATGCAACTCCCTTACCCAAACATCTCCAGATCCTACTTAGACATCTTCCTTTGAATCTAAGTTCCTGAATAATTGCGAAGGCTGAGCCTGGAGCTGTGGGAGGCAACTGTGCCAGGGACACAGAGGATGTGAGCAGCAAAGCACTCTGCTCAGTGCTTTGACGAGGTGATCATCCTTCTGTCCACACTCCAATAAACTGGAAAGCTACATCTGCCCAGAGCTGCCAAGTCTTACTGCTAACTTGGAGCTCAGATCTAAATATAGTGCTAGTATAATGATGTCTTTTTAGTATCGTTCTGGTGGGAATTAATCAGTGTTTTGTGTCCTCAGAGGAGTTCATGACATGGTCACACCCTTCCTTGGGAGTTGTTTTTTTTTTCTTCTGCATCAAACCTGATTTCCCTGCATAAAACAAGATAAAATGTAAGTGTTGTCTTCATGGAATTACGATTACCTTGCAAAAACAGGCAGAGGAGGAGCCATCTCCTCTTGTTAATACCAACAAAAAAACTGTCAGGGAAGAGGTATCTACGTCCCTGGAACTCCATTCTAGTGTTTGCCCCTCAAATACCTTCTTTTTCTATAATTTATTAAATGACCTAGAAAATTAATCTGCAGCCAGAAGATAGAGATCATTTGTCACAGGATGTCACACAACTTACTGATCCAGCAAGCAGTGTTGCTGTACATCACGTCCTGGTGCCACCCTGTCTTACAGTCCATCTCAATGTCAAAAAAAGGATTTACAGAATATTTTGGGATGTATTTCATGTGCTGACTTAGACTTGATGTCCCCCATTAAATCAGCCTAAACAAATAGGGAATTTCGTCCAAGGAGACTTTGATTTTTGCTGCATAACTCCCTTCCATGCTTTCTAAAGTTCCCTCTGCTCCTGTGGTTATACTTTGTGGGCCCTTTCTCTTCCCCCCTCGCCCCCAGAATAATGATTGGCAGCAGAATAAACACAATAATCCTCCATTCTGTGCCCAGCTCTCCGGGCAGCAGCATCACCCACCACTCACCTTTCCCTTTTCATGTGGAGTCTCCCACCTCTGCCTGTACCAGCTGGCGAGCTGCTGCTCTTCCTGTCACTCAGTCCCTGTTTCCCTCTTGGTTAAGCCCTCACTAGCCCTCCTGACCCTCAGGACCTGGCTCATCTCTCCCATCCCCAACACCAATCTCTTTGGAACTCCTCCTGTGGCAAATTCAGTCCTTACAGTGAGCTGGTGGAAAGACACCTGGGGAAGGTCTGTGACAGACAGGAAGGACACAGCTCATTGCCCTAAGCAAAAAAAACTGCTTTTTATTTTAAAACTGACCAGTCTCCTCATCTTTTGTCTCTATTTTGAGGAGTTGCTAGCAACCATGCACATCACTTTTTCTCCAAAATGTTGGCCTCCAAGTACCTCTGTATAGATCCTATGAAAGAAAAAGAGTTTAGACTGAAAAACATGTTTGGTACCACCTGTATCTCCTGCCCGCTGCTATCAATGTTACAGCATTGATGCATCTGCTACAGCAATGTTAAAATTGCTCATAATTAAGTTAATTTCACTGTGTTTCAGGCCTCAATAACAATGAGCAACTGTTGTGTGTCATTTCCTTTCTTCTCTATGCATGACAATCTGCTAGATTCATCTTTCCAGGAATACAAGTTAAGGATGATAAGTATAATTTATATTTCCCTTCTGGACTGAGGTTCTTTATTAATAGCCATGTTCACTTGGACTGCCATCTAATCTTTCCTGTAAAGGGCTTATCTTTCTGCTTGTACACAGAACACAAACTGTTTGCTGTACTCTTTGCTGATTATTAGAATGTCAGTGGGTGAAACGTATGGTGTGCAAAAATAGAAAACAAACTTTTAAGCTCCCATTTTGTTCAGATTTGCAATTTTGCCTCACACAAACGAAACCAAACTTTCAAAACTCATCTTACTAACATGACCAAGGACACTGTACAGTTTCCATGCCAGAGTCAGTGTTTCTTTGCTTTTATGGTACTGGTATAACTGACATTTCCTGTGCACCCAGTTCCTTACCGGAGTCTCCTGCGGCCGCCTGTAGCTGGGAGAGATGCTCAAGGTGTTGTAGTGGCTTGGCATCGTGCCTCGAATCCAGCTGCGTGCGCAAGTCCTGATCCCAGGCAGATACGGGAGGGCATGGGTCAGGACCAGCACCCACGGGGCGGAGGAGGCTGCTGTGGGAGGCAGCACCTCACAGTGGGAAAATAAGGAATAAGAATGAAAAAGGCAATTGCCTTGAAACATCAACTGGTCAATATTTGAAAAAGAGCCCTCTTCCCCCAATGATGTCAGTTCCTTGGCTTCTGTTTCAAATGGAACTGGTTAAGATTTCCTTTTCTTTAATCTGAGCTATTAAAGTAAAATTCTCTTTATAGGGGAAGAAATAAAACAAGAAGCATTTTTTCCATGTAGAATATTGACATTTTTGTCGCAGCTCTTCAGCGATCTGTCAGAAAAATGAATTCCCAAACCCTTTGCTGAGTGTGGTTTTGCAACAAAGCGATGCTTTGGTTTGTTGAACCAAGGTGAAAGGTTCAGGTAGAACTGATGCCCCCTCGGGTGGGTTCCCCCCCTTCAGCACCTCCCCTTCACCCACAAACCAGTCCAGCTGCACACACAGATTTGATAGCTGAGGGTCAGCTGTTTCCAGACTTTTCCTACTTTTCCCACCACCTGCCCTAATAAATCCCCTTCCCTCCCTCCCCTTGCACCTGCGAGAGGTTGTTCTTTTTATTTGCAAACTGGAAAAGTGATTTTTAAAAGGTGAAAGAGTATTTCTAACTTTGATAGCATGATTAGCTTGGCTTGGAATATTGTTATAGTTTATCTCGCTCCTCAGTGATAACTCAGAAAAACAATAAATGTCTTCTTACAGCAGACTGACATTCAGTATTGAAATTGGTCTCCTAATCTTTATGTGATTGCTTTCTCTGTGATAGAAATATTGCCTCTTGTAGAGTATTTATTGTCTAGTTCTTTCCAAAGTATTGACTTTATGTAACAGTTTGATATACATCAAATCCTTTAGAGATCTAATAAACTCTTCTGGTCAGTCTCCTGTTGTAAACACATTGAGATTTATGGTCATCTTAGTGTAAAGCCCTTTTTCGCTGAAATTCTCTACTTTCAGATATTGAAAGATAAGAATAGGAGCATAGATCACCATGGAAATCTTAACCCCTGGCTGTCGAGCGCTAGTCAGAAGCTGTTGCTGGTTAAAGGGTTGAAATACGAGTGAAGGGTGATGGGGCAGCTGCCAAGGCTGGCTGGGAGGCACAGGAACCCCCTTTGCTCCCTGGGGGACCATTTCCCTCTGCAGTACGTGGCCGTGGGGTCTGGGCTCGTCATCCCTGGCACAGCTCAGCTCCAGGAAGACTCCTGTGAGAGAGTCCATTGTGGAGGAAAAATAAAAATTCACTATTATTCAGTTAGGCATAAAGTTAATGTATTGAAGCTACACTTGTAATTGAAAAAGCTGATAAACTGGGAAGACAAATTTACAGGCTTCACTGTCCCTGGTGCTGCTGCCGTACCCACTCCTGGTGCCGTCCTTTGACCTCATCTTTCGGGTGACGGCACATCGCCCTGGTCACCCTGGTGCCCTGAGCTCTCCCGGTGCTGCCAGCCCAGCCCCTCACCAGGGAAGGGGAGGTCAGGCGCGGCTGCTTGACGCGTTGTTCTCTCCAGTAATTCCTTGTTTTGGCACTAGACCAAACTTAGAACTTGGTATGATACTTATTTAATTGTCATGTACTTTGGATTAGAGAGAGAAACAAAGAGGGAGTGTGTGATCCCTGTAGCCAGTCTTACAGGACTGTATGGCCCATGCTTATTTCCAAGAAGAAACTTTTCTCTTTTCTCTGCACAGGTATCAACTTTCTAGAGGCAGCCTTCAAGAAATCCAGCAGAGCTTTTGAAATTCTCTCATTAAATGCAAATACACTCTTCTTCATAATACATTAACCTTCCTTTAATAGCGTGAAAGCATCTTCTCATTTTACAGCTAAGGTATTAAAAGACTGGATGGTGAGAGATTTTTGGAGTGACATAAATCAATACAAGTCATGAAAAAACAGGCAGATTCTTGCTTTGTTTGTGTTAGGGAGGGATTACAATTTTTTAAATGTACTCTTTATTTTATGAAACAAAGGCTGTCAAGTACGTGTGAACTCTGCTCCCCTGTCTGCTGGAGATCTGTTTTTGGAGGCTTTCTGTAGAAAGGTTCTGGATTAAGGCTGTCTTTTTATTTTGGTGGATTAATAAGGAGAGATGAATTTCCATTTTCCTTCTGATGACATAATTTGATGGAAAAATGCATTTGCGTGCCTCTCAATGGATTTCGCCTTTCCTATTGTTTGTATGCTGCCCTTCGGATCTTAGCCTGGATGAGGGAATGGGTCATTAGTTGGAGGTCAAATGTTATTTCCTGCCTGCCTATCGAAGAAGGTGCCTGCATTGTTTCTCTAACAGCTTCATAGTTTGTGGGCAAGTGATTAGTTGGGGTGGCGATGAAAGCACAAACTGGTGTGCTTCCATCCCTTCCCATGGGAACACTTAAAGGGAAACTTAACAGGAATGATAAGGTGATGTATTTAGGAAAGGTGGAAGGAAAATTTGGGTCACGTTTTGAGGCCGGATGACAACCGGCAGCTTTCTGGCATCTCGCTATTTCCCCGCTCTGCAAACCCGTTCCTTGGAAATAAAGCACGCTGTAAGTGAAGGGAGGTGGGGACAGGCTTATGGCTCATTTACTGCGGGAAGGACTTCCTGCCTACATGTATCATTTATTACAGCTTATGTTCTAGTTAAGAGCTGTGGGTTTTAGCATCAGCTCTGGGGTAGCCGTGCAAAGGCTGGGGTGGGATCTCAATGCCAATTTGCAGCAGTTGCACAGCAGCACTAAGATTAGAGGGGCCGACCGCCCGAGCCCTGGCACCGCTGCCCACTGCACAGGGGTCTGGACATTTGGTATCAGCACAGAGGGGACCGTTCTCGTCACTCGTGTGTACGCAGATGGCGCAGAGGTCCGGGCTGGTGGCACTTGTAGTGAGCGAGGTCTCAAAAACACAGCCCTGCAGAAACACTGCTCTGCTTGCCTCCTCTTCCCGTAGGACTGTTGTCTCCAAGCACAGACATGTCAGAGCTCGAGTGCTTCCCAGTGCCAATAAATGAAAAATAATTGCTTGCAAATTGCCCTCTCTGTTTTTGTAGGCAACATTGCACCAGGCTGGAATCTCCCTCAAAACAAATTTCAGGAACAGCTTCCAGGCTAATTAGTGCTGTCAGCCACCACGTTTGTGCCTTTTGCAGCTCCAGGTTGTTACCAGCAGAGCAGTGAGCAGAGCTTCTGTGTGTAGCTGAAACCTTGCAGCATGATTTCATCTCCGTTATTTTTCCCTCTTGATCTATCAAAAAATAACCACTTGCAAAGACAGGAACATATTATGCTCATGGAGATGGCTTAGCTGGGACACAGCTAGTCATTTTTCCTTGCTGATATTTTATTAATATATGTTATTAACCTTGATTCTCCTTCCCTGTGGTGCTTTATCATCTGAACCAATTAATTCTTCTTACAAGATTTACAGGGAAGGGATGGGCACGTCTGCATTTGTAAACTAGACATATCTCCAGGTGGTGCTACCTGGCACCAGCAAATGGGGGGGCGGGATAAACCCCAGTTGATAAGGAGACCTGGCACACAGTAAACAAAACCAAGATACAGCTACCCGTAGGATGGTTCAATGTGTTCTGTCCTTCTTAACTGGCACAAGCAGTGATGTAGATGATACCCTAAGAAATAACAGATAGTTTTCTACTTTTTTATGAACATGAAATATGCAGGAAACAGAAGAAAAAGAAATTATTTGGTCACTCTCCTCCAGGACCAGCACCTGACCAGCACCTCCTCTTACGAAGCTATAGGTGCCCCCATCCCCTCCCCACCCCTCCTGAGCTGCTGTGGGCAATGCTCACCCCTGTTTCACCCACGGTGGGAGAAGCAGGACTCCAGCATGGGAGCGGTAGAGGGTCCCCCTCCTCCTAACGAGCTGCGGGCTGCTGCCATGGGGCTCTGCCCCGAGATGCTGCCACATCTCCAGCCCTGAGATTCACCAGCTGCTATTCACATGCCTCTTCCCTTTTTCCCTTTTTCTCCCTTTTTTCTATTTTCATGCCTTCCTGCTACAGGGCTGACATTTGCTAATAGCAGCAAGTTTGTGATAGAAGCAGTGAAAGTCTGGGACAAAATTCTGTGACGGGTACAGCCTAGCAGGGTAAAATGTAATCCTATTAGCAAGATGAAAATACCATATGCCAGGGAGAGATGGGAGAAGATAAGAAGGGATGATTGTGCTTGTAGAGGACAAAAAAATATGTACACAAATGCATTCGAAACTAAACAAAAATTGGCTTGATTTGTAAACAATCTTAATGTCCAGAAAATTGCTCAACTGACTCATCTCGCCCAGATATCTCATTACATTTGGTGACCTGTGTTGTTGCAGCGTGGTTTTGTTGCTGTTTATCCACACAGACCACGGGAGCCGATTGGAAATGACTTTTCAAAACACGATGCATTTACTTCTGAGCCATGGCAGGGCTGTCAAATGGGGAGTTGCACAATCCCACTGTCTGAGGATCTGTTTGTCCATCCCAGCTGATAAACCCTGAATATGGTAAATAATGAGATGTTTCAGAGGGGTAGAGCTCCCCAAGTACCTACAACACCAGGAAGGGCAGAAAAAGCCATTAGAGAGGAATGAGAAGTCTTGTGCTCCTGAAAATCTCCAGCCGTTCACTGAGAGGGACAAACATCCAGGGCTGACACACTTGGCTGGGATCAGTAGGAATTCCACAGAGCAAAACGCAGTTATGGACTGTTCGCTGAGGACAGGCTGTCTGAATTTAGGACCTGTTTCAGGGCGGCTGGGGGTGAGCTCCCTGAGGCTGGGGAAAGCTCTCATTACAGAGGATGGGAATAACTGGCATTATGGTTTCCTTGCCTGATTTTTTTCCCCTTTTAGACACCTAAAATCTCTCAGCCACAAGTTTACCTAAAGCCATCCCATGAGCAAACATTGCTCTGTGTGAGCAGGTGGAGCAGTGGGTGAAACTGAGACAGCTCCAAGGGAGGTTAAGTGGGCTGGGATTTCAGCTGGAACATTTTATTGCTTCCGATAGTGACAACTCCTCTCCAAGCATCTCCGTTGTACTGCACGGACACGGGGAGTGGATGCACCACAGAAGCAGCTACAGTTTTCCTTCACACAAAACCAACGTGACTACTTAATGATACATTCCATAAACACAATCCATTAGGATCCTGTTATAAGACGAACGTTGCTCATTTAGAAGGCAGTAATGACCATGCATTTTCCCTGTAGTAATGTGGTATTACGTGTCCTTCAGCCATTATAGAGAACTTGAAGTGCAATCATTTTGATCAGGTACCATGCAGAAGTAGTAAAGTGCCTTGCAAAATTAAGGATTTCTGCTGCCTTAGAGAAAATGAGGGTTGTGCACTAAGAAGTACAGTCGGGACAATCCTGTTGGGTGGGAAGGATCTGTTGTCCCTCTCTCTTAGGAAACCAGTAGCACTGAGCAGCTTGTTAGGGAATGCAGACCCATAGTTATCAGAACTGAAAAGATTTTAAGTTGCTTGTTTTATAAAAAATTAATAAAATTCTATACTAAGCATATAATGCTCCATGCAATTGTACGGATCATTGAGAAAACCAAGAAAGCATACAATTCTGCAAAAAATCCTGGAAAGCATCTATTGAATGTATCATTTTTCAGTTTCCTGACTTATCATTCTCCAGTCAGAGGTAATGAATCACACTCAAATGTGTGCTCAAACAGACCGAATAGAGAATCCTGCAGCAGGTTGCTCACTGAGAAGTGACAATCGCAGCTTAGTGAAACCTTGAGCGGAGGGTGAACGTGTGCAGAAGGTGCAAGGAGTAACTTTAATTTCCAGTGGCTGCTGTCCCAGTCCTGATTAGCACAACTGGATGTACAGAACTTAGAACATTCCGTTCGGAAACAAAAACCTTAATTACATAAGCTGAAAAGGTTACTCTCAGTAGAGAAGCCTGTCCTCTGTGTGAGACCAGTAGCTGGAAGCAGGAAGCAGCAGTTTTATTCTCTGCCATTACCGCTGTTCATATCCCATAGCATGCAGTAAAGGAAAAAATAATAGAATATTTTATTCATTATGACTAATAAGTACTGTCCAGTAAAATAAAAAAGTCCCTTCCACCTCCCAGAATTTATGGTGATGTCAGTCATTAATCCTGTCCTGGGATTATACCAACATACCCGTCTGCTATATTGTTTTCACAGTCTAAGAATGAAAACAGTATCATGAACTGATTTTAACAAATGTTCACAGATTGAGAGACTTGTTTGTTGTATGTTGAGCCAGAGAATTTAAAAGGTGCTTAGATTCAATGGCGTGTGTCATTAAATTCAGTTTTATTATATCCACTTGGATACTTTTTATTGTGTGTTTTATGTGTTCATAATACAGGAAGAATCTATGTAATAATGCTGGCAAAAAAAAAGTGGTTTTCTGTATAGCTTTTGCGCTGTGCTGTGCACTGACTTCCTGTAGGCTGGGGCCGGCAGAGCAGGACGCTGCTGGGCGCAGGGATGGGTAAAGACTCCAGGCTCCGTTGCGGGGACCAGACGGTGTTGAGGGTCGTGGCAGTGGGCTGGAAACCCCCCTCAGGAAGAACTCCTGGCAGATCTCCAGAAGGGCTCTGCTTCCTAGGCACTAACGGAAATACTCCAGTTCTGCAGTGCGAGTTCAGGGCACTGGCTGGAAACCCCGCGCTCCTAGGGATACCCCCAAGACCCCTGCGAGGGGAGCTCGCTCCGAGTCGGTGCTGCGGGATGCTCCGCGTGCCACGGCCGGGGCCGGCACAGAGTGTTTCTGCGCGGTGATGGCGAGTGGTGCGTGGGGCAGCTGGAGCATTTCAGCGCTTGGGAACTCCGCCGTCCGCACACCCTCGCCATGGCTTGGACTGCAGCCTCGGGAGGGCCGGGCCAGACCGCCGGCTGGACCGAGCCTCGGGCACCCTGCTCGGGGCAGCCTCCTCCACCCATCGGGGCTGCATCCATCTCATGGCTTCCCTGTGCTCCCTGCCGGTGCTTTCCTTGCAGGAGTGATGCCAGGTGAAGTGAACAAACAATAACTCTGTAACTACCGCGAAATAAAAAGGTGCGAGCAGATCTGGAGAAGATAAAAGGTTTTACTCAGCATCAAATAGAAATACGTTCTTGTTGATGAGTTAAAGTTCTCAGAAGTCAAACTTGGGTACAGGTGATTAGGTAAGAGATTTAAGGTCATTTGAGGGTTTATGGGGGTGTGCATGGAGCTGTTGGCTCCTCACACAGTCCAGAGTGACAGAATGTGGTGGGTTGGGTTGGAAGAGTTAATTTTCCTTCCAGTAGCTGGCGTGAGGCTATGTTTTTGGGTTGGGAGGGGACTGGCAGAGTTTGGGAGGATACTGACAACATACTACTGCTTTTAGTTGTTGCCAAGGAATGTTTGTATCAAGCCAAGGACTTTTTCAGTTTCTGATACTGCCCCTGTGTGCCAGCCTCTTCTCTACAAGAAGCTGGGAGGGGACACAGCCCAGAGAGCCGATCCTGGGGGTCCCCTGGGGAGAGTGGGCCGGGGGTCTGGCTCTCAGGCTCCAGCTCTGGCTCTCGCTGCTCAGGGACTGGCTGGGCATCAGTCAGTGGGGGGTGAGCGGTTGTATCTTTTGGAGTTTTTTTCCTGATATTTTTAGTACAGAGTAGTAGTAGTATTTGCATTGCGTATTGTTAGTAGTAGTAGTATTGTTAGTATTTTTAGTATCGTTGTTTTGTTTCATTTGTTTTCAGCTATTAAACTGTTCTGTGAGTTAAACCACAACGCTCACCAAAGGCTGAGCAGGTTTTATCAGTATTTTATACTTCAAGTTTGTTCTTGGGTGCTTTGTTTGGTTTGTTGCTTGGTTTTCTTCCCCACTGGAAGGTCTGAACTGAAAAATGAATTTATCTTTTTTTCCTCTTTTCCATGTGATTGCTGAAGACATTGCACTCGGTAGTGAATTTTTCAGTTACTTGTAGGCGACGCTTGCGTATCTGCATGTAAGCTATGTGTTCTGATGCTCAGCCGTTGGGAACTCACTTTGCCTCCCAGCCCCCCTGACGCACAGAATATCTTCATGGTAATATGTACAGGCAATTCAAGTTAGTGGTAATACGAGTTGTACATGCACACAAAGGAAAATGGATCTTGAGAACAAGACAACCACAGCTGATCAGTCGTTGAATAACTGCTGAACAACACAATCTTTGAGTAACTCAGTATTGATGTTGTGGCTGTTGATTTTTTTTTTCCACTTACCTCAAGAAAGATCCCCTGGCATCTTGTAAGATGTGATGTGACTCTACGTTTCTCTCACACAAGGACCGCAGAGAGCACTCTAATTTATATAGGTTACAGTCACCACAGGCAGCTTTAATTTCTGCTCTCTGCTCCTTCAAAACCTGTGCAACACAGAAAGAACCACATTGATGAGAAGTGAAAATGCAAGTAGCATTCACAAGGAGAGAAGCCATCCTTGAAAGTCCAGGCCTTGATGTCTGGGCTGCCACCTCCCTCTTCTTCTTTCCCTCTGTTAATTTCTGATGAGCTATTTCTTCAAAAGTGACTTTGCTCACTAGGCAAGTTTTCCTCAAGTTCTCTGTCTAATACAATTGGTGTGGGTAACCTTCATGTAACTGCAGCAGCTCCCTCAGCGGGTTCCAGTGGGACTGCACTGCCTGGCCAGCTGACCTGCTGACGCCCCCTTCCCAGAACCAACCGACCATCCCTTGCCACGCTGCAATATCCCAACTGCAGGAAGGCAGCTGCACAGATTTCTCCTTTTACCCCTCCTTCAGATAGAAGCACTCACCACACACACCCCCCTCCCACAGCAGCCGGTGCACCGATCCCCTGCCCACGGGATGCTTCCTTGGTCTTTCAGCAGCCCCAGCCCCAGCAACGCCTGCTCGACAGTGCCTGTGGAGATAACGCTTGGCCAACCTGCGGCATCCGGGTTGGAAAGGAAACAGCCCTCTCCAACACAGAGGTGTTTTTAGAGGCTGGAAGGAAGCCTGGCTGGGGCTCTGCTTTCAGAAAATAATGGTACTTTCATGCCTCAAGTCCTTGGGTGAGGCCAGGACGAGAAATGTCAGGGTCTAGTGAAAGAGGCTGTTCCTCTACAGCAAAAGGAAGAACAGAAGAGATGGCCAGAAATCGCATGCAACCTGAGGACCGGAAGCTTGTTGCAAGTGCAGCATTGCTGCTAACCCACTGCTACCATTGCCCACGCACCCCCAGTGCAGTGCCCATTTGCAGTACTCATTGCACCGAACAGGGGCGGGGGTGAAGGGTCAAAAGCAGGAAAGAGTAGAAACCAGCACAACACCTTCAAAGGGTCAGAGTCTGCGCTCCACATTAGCCAAGTACCAAGAAATTTAAACATATTAAGATTCAGCCAAAGTAGAACTGATCAAAGTGGGAACAACGTGGTGAAAAGTGGAAAACCGCCAGTGCAAATGCCAAGAGCTGAGAGCAGTGGGGTGTTTCTGCCCCCAGATCCCACCACTGCTCCCCCTTGGCTGCCAGCAAACCAGGGGCAGCCTGGACAGCCTTGAACTTTGAAAAGGAATAATTGCAAACTCACAGATGTTCTTCCAACACCTTGCCTTTGCTTCTGGGGTAGGGGATGTCTTTGTGGTATTACATCATTTTTAATGACTTGGTGGGTTTTCTTGACCTCTAGAGCTAGTCAGGCATCTGGTGCTGGGAGAGGGTGAAGCTTTCCAGCCTCTTACGGGTTTCTTCATGCCTGTAGCAGTAGCGATGGTTCCTGTAAACAGGGAGCTGTGCTTTGTGTTGGTTTTCCCTGGCAGAATGAATCCTC
This sequence comes from Eurypyga helias, assembly GCF_000690775.1. Taxonomy (NCBI): domain Eukaryota; kingdom Metazoa; phylum Chordata; class Aves; order Eurypygiformes; family Eurypygidae; genus Eurypyga; species Eurypyga helias. Next base: position 72,972 of record NW_010227582.1, on the reverse strand, counting down.
TGGTGTTATTTTGCTTCTGGTGAGACTAGAGATTCCAGTTGAGGCTCTGCAGACGAGTGCTCAATTCCTTCTGTGTTACTGATTTCTGGAGAAAACTCCTCAAAATAACATAAAGTGCTTTTGTCCTCCCCTTTTTTCTCAGTCGATGTCTTCAGCCTATTCTTACTGTTAGAGTTGTGTTCTCAAACCTAAAGTGATACAAGTCCAACTTTTTCTGGCTATTTCTTAGTTTGAGTTCAAGTTCATTAGCGTTTTGTGGTAATGGCGGCTAATTACCATGTTCCCTTCTCCAAAGGGCTTCCATCCCAGGTCGTGTTCCCAGTTTTTGTTAGAATGAGCTTTTTGGGAACAAAAGCACAGTAATGCTGGTTTCTTCCTGAATTGTTGGCAGTTGTGCAGTTTCAAAGGGAACAACTGTTGGCAAGGGCCAATGCTCCGTGTTCTCCTACCAGGAGTTCGCAGCCTATTTATAAACTGACTCATGGGGATGTGGGGGTTGAATTTCTTAGAGGCATTGAATTCCTGGCTGGTTTGTTCGTGGTGGCCACACACAGTCCACAAAATCAGGTTTTTCTCCCACACCAGCTGTTTGAGTTCAGTGTTGGTGCAGGGTTTGGCCGGTGTGTTCAGGTTCTGGCAACTAAAGAATTCACTGAAAGGTTTCTTATTGCTCTCTGGGTGGACTTTGGAGTTCGGTGGCCAATCAAGGGAGGCCAATGTCTGTGTTTTAGCCTCCTGTTGGCTGCAGGTCAGTGGTTTAGAGCTAAGTCAAGAGACTGAAGCGGTCAAGAACTGTCTTAGCCCTGGATCCTGCACGTTGTGCTGGCTTAGGGAGAGGGCTGCTGAGCAGTGTCCGTGCTTTAGGCTGTGTCTGGATAGGCCTCAGCCATTAATACCAAGTTAAAAAATAAGCTTTAAATTGGTCTTGGCTTTTCTTCAGCTAGTAAACAAGGCCCTTAGAGGGAGAGAGAGAATATATGCCCCATTCATTAGCTTTGAAAAGAGACCTTTTCACACATTTTGCATTTGCTGTTATTCTATTTCTAGCTGTCTCACTGCAAATAACTTTCTGCAAGACTGCCTTGCCTTGGCAAAACTGTATTGATTTACATGGAAAAGTCTCTGCGGTAGGGAAGGCTGTAGAAACTAATCTTTTCATTGAATGGTTGTGGCTTCCCCCCCACACCCAAGGCTAAATGTTTGTTTCCTTTAATTGTGTGAATTTGCACTCAAACCCACCAATTCTATATGCACCCTCAAAAGTTCAAAAGACCGTAGTGATTGATAGCAATGTATATAGTATAATTTACATATAACAATGAGCTCTTCACTTGCATAAACAAATGCCATAAGCTGTACCAGCGGGTGTCGGTGTCAGCCGGGTAAGCAAGGCTGGCTGGCTCAAGCCCTGTCCCCTTCCCCAGGGCACGTAGGTGCCTGTGCGCAGTCAGCAGCCAGTGCAACTGGGAAGTGAGGGAACAGGGAATATTGTCCTTTATGCTAGAAGAGATCTGAAAATCCAAATGTTGTCTCAGGGACAACGTCCTCGATAGCAGCCTGCAATGTTTTACAGACGTTTAAGTGTTCTTCCCTTTGAACTGAGCTGCAATTTGTCTTTGTAGATGTCTCTAATACATTAATACAAATGGTGTAGTAGTAGAAATGCATTATAATACTGCGCAATGTTACTCTTCGTAATTCTCCTCCTTCAGCAAGTGAACACTTCCTTGCTCATTTGTATTCATTGTTTTGATGCTTAACTTGAAAAATGTATATTATACAATAGGCTGAAACCCATGACGAATAAAAGAAAAGAACCCAAGGGGATAATAAGCATCCCGGCACTGCTGTGATGTCTCATGCTGCTAACATCAAAGCAGCCAAAGACATTACTGCTGTGCCGGAGAGGACAGGGGCATGTACCAAGGAGCTTCACTTTGCGGAGCAGATTGGAGCCTGCGCAGCCGGGGAGGCTGTCGCGGGGCTGGTTCTTCCCTTCCTGCTGTCACCGTCAGGTCATGGCGCTGAGCTCGCTCCTGCACGGACGCAGCCCTGGGATCATGCTGGTTTCTGTGACAGGGAGATCAAGGGCATGGTGTCCGTGTGTGTGTGTATAGATACACCTTCGTATATAGCACCCTTCTTGGAGTTTCACTGTGGCACGCGCGTTCTGCGGGGGAGCTCAAATTGTGAACTACTTCTGGGAAAAACTGGACCCGTCAAGTGGTGATGAAATCCTCAACAGTTTTGTTTACAAAAAGCAAGGGTTTGTGTGAAAACGAGGAATGTTCCTCCATCCTCAAGTGGTGAGAGCTGTAGAGATGTGTACCTGCTGGACATGTAATCCATCGCCTAGTTAGAAGTGGAAATGGAGTTGGTTTTGAGCAGAAAATGCAGGGTTTTCCCCACTGTATTTTGAGCGCATTATATCTGGTTACAGTAGTTTAACAGGTAGTTTCATAAGCCCGTACCACCAGTGAAATTGTCTTAAGGCTGAGCTGACGCGTCTTTGATGTTTAAACAGCTGAAGCCTGTTCCTTGGGGATATGAATAAAGGATTTCTGAGCTGTCCAGCCACTTAGTGCATTTAACTTGCAGGAACTTTGCATCTTTGCTATCCCAGCCCCCTTGGCTGAATTCGGAGAAGTAAACTCGCACGGATACCTGCAGGAGATACATGTGTACACGGAGAGATCTCATGAGCTTTGTTTCTGTACCAAATTAGACTAAAAATAAACCCTGAAGTGGGTCAGGCTGCAGCAGAAAATAGAGTCTTCGGCAGGTTCCTCTGCGTAATTTAATTTGTTTGGGTATTTGTGCTAGCTGCTCTTTCATCCTTTGCACTTCTGGAGTAAACATCTTCCTCTCTGAGAAGTCCCCTGTGAGAGCTGCCTGCCAACCAAGCTGAGGAGGATCTGGGCTCGATCCCTTACGCTTTCCTCCATCCCTCTCACTTTCTTCTTACCCTTCCCATGTACCACTGCTTCTTACACCCTCTCACAGCAGGTTGTTTAGATGCTGCTGTGTGTGCCCTTGAAACGTGAGGAAACTTTCTCTCATGAGTGCTGAAGGCGAAGGCTGAAGTGGGAATTTTGCATGGCCACTGAATTTACAAAGGACCAAGGAAACAACGAGGGATTGGTGAGGAAGGGCGGGAAGGTGCTTGAAGGCAGTGCAGCAGGAGAGACCGAGGGGGGCTGGAGGAAAAGGGGGTGGGCAGGGGACTTCACAGTACTCACTAAAAATACTGTAAAGCTAATAACCCCTCTCCTGAACTCCCTTAATCTCCTGTCCTTTCAGGTAATCTTTCATGTCTCCAGAACATTGCTGGCCACGTGCTCGGAAGCATCTCTCTGAGAGCACAGCACGGTGGGCCAGGAGCGTGACCCCAGCCGAGGGGACGTTCTCTTCTCCTGCTGCGTGTCAGCAGCACCTTTAAGTAGGGCTTGATGCGCAGGGTTGGCTGGCCAAGGGGGCTTTCTAGGAGAAAATCGGTTTAGGGCATTTAAACTGAGAGCGGTAGCAGTTGGAACCAAGGCTCTGGTAGGTGCTGCAGCGACTTTTGCACCGGTGGGGCGTGCAGCCGCCCTGGGCTGCTGCGTGCTGCAATCCTGCGTAGGGGAGGTCTGCGGGCAGCACCCGGGTGAGCCCGTGAAACCGCGGTGTCCACAGTAGCACCCTGTGTTGAGCTCCTGGCTCAACTGAGCCTTCCCTGGTGGGACAGGGCAGGAGAGCAACCTGCGCTTACCTCCACCGGGAGAAATGCTGGTGCTAAGTAGGTTGTTTTTACAGTGGGAACCGGTGACTAAACAGTAAAGCCAGAAAATCAAAGGAGAATGAAAGCCCATTTTTTTAATGTCTTTTCATGGCAGATGCACTAATTGGGTGCAGTGGAGCTGAGCAGAGCCCTGATGGGTTCTGCACCTCCTGCAGTTTCACCCCGAGACCTGCTGCCCCCTGGGCAGTCGAGCTCCAGCGAAGCAGATCTGCTTAGGCTCATCCCAGCAGGACCCAGTTATGTCCCACGTCCTGTCTCACACCGCTCTCCTGCACATTCAGTCTCACCGTGGTCAGTGCGAGTTAATTGTCTGCTCCGAGGTGATTTGGGCTTCGGTGCTCGTGATGAGCAGTTCCCTTTGAAGTCTCTGATGGGAAAGGAGGGGGTTTGGTCACTCTGTTTGTAGTTGTCTTTAGTAACCTCATCCAAATTCTGCCTTGTGAACAAGACTCTGGAATCCTGTAAATAGTTTTATTACTATCGTGTATTTTTACCATGTAGGAGTACCTGTAAAATCCATTAATATTCAAATAATATTAATTTGCTAAATATTTGCTAAATTTGCTAAATTTAGCTAATTATTTGCTAAATAAGCAACTATGCCAGCATAGTTATTTATTACTATTTATGATGACAGACTTATGTCACTGATTTCTCCAACACATTTCTCCAGAGGAAATAAGATGCAGTACTTAGTTTAAGCTGTGCCAGGGAGAAAATGTTTCTATAGATATTTAACTCTTCTGGAGAGTTGACAACCATTGGTATGTCCTTCACAACGTCGTGTTGGTCATTGATCCCGGTTTAAAATTCAGGTGTTTATTTTTTCCAGGAGAAAGGTAACATGGTGGTTTTAAACTGAGGAACAAAGTATAGGCAGAAAAATCAGTCTTGAACTCTGAAACCTTGAATCTGAGGGCTTTTTTCTTTTCTTTCTTTTTTAACCCCTGCTAGAATCACTGGGGAATAATTGCCAGGCAGCTTTTAAGACTTTCTATTTGTGTACACGGCACCAGAGGGCAAAGTGATTGTGCCAGCCGGAGCGTGCGTGCCGCCAGGTCGGTGGTGAAAGCGACCGTGCGCGCGCCACGATGGTACTTGGCTGCGTCCCGTGCACGGCTGGGGCGGGGGGTTCCGGCACCGTCCCCTCCCCTGGGGCAGCAGCAGCTCAGGAGGAGCGCAGCACAGCGTTCCGCCTGGGGCTCAGCACCTTCCTGGGAGGAACTTAGCAGATGACCCAGGGAAATTTCAGTTCAATTACATCAAGTTCTGCTTGAGAAACAAGATGAGGTGCTGTATGAAATACATCAAAACAAGCAAATGATTTGTCTAAATCTCTGATTTCGCTAGTTAAAACACCTACCGTAGTTTCCAGCAGGCCTGAAAAAATGAAACACCTGGCAAAATAATGAAAAACATTTCTATAAGCTTCTGCCTAAATTTCAGGAGGAATGTAGGTAAATTTTATCCTGATTTACTTGAAATAACACAAGAAGAGCTGTAATGGATGAGTTAGATTGGGGAAAAACCTTTGCATTTCTGCATAAGCACACAGAACTACTTATTTCCAGTGCCAGCCCCTGTTTAAGCTGACCCCTCAGTTCTATTGCCGATACTATTTCAGGCATAAAAGCGACCCAGGGTCAGACAGTTAATTTATTTGCAAATAACTGACAATTCAGAAGTAGACACAGGTTCCAGCAGGTACCTGGATGGCTGGTGGGGGCTGCAGCCATGCCTGCCGATGCTCCCAATGAGCTGAAGGGCCCTTCTGCAGGTATTTGCACATGAAAATTAATCCACGCTGCTGACGGCTGCGTGGCCGATGGAGCAGCCAGGTGCCATCCCCAGAGCCAAGGGAGGCAGGGAGCTGTGCCACTGGTCAGCTCGCCCGCTGCAGCAGAGCAAAGCCACCACAATCGAGCAAGACCACTCATCACAGACAGATGATTTTGGTTTGCTTATTTATTTGTGTATCTTTCCTAGCCATTGGTAAAGACTCGAATGCAAACACTGTTTTGCTGCTGTCTCTGAGTTAATGGGATTTTTTTTGACAGTTAACTTGTTATAGAACCTCAGCTGTCAAGAAATACACCTACCAGCTCATCTCTGCGTTAATAACTCTATTACCAGCTCTAGCTAGTTTCAAAATAAACTCTCAAATTATGGCTAAACAAATAAATTGCATCTAGCTGCAGAAGTCAAATGAGCTAATCCCTCCTTGTGCTTGGAAAAATGTTTTCCCTATAGCTCTTCTGACATGTCAGGTTATTTTTAGCCATAATTAAACCTCTAACATATACAGTGTCATAGAATCCATTCTATTAACTGATGTGCCAGCACTTTTTTTATTAAAGAGACTATAAAAAGTTTTTAATTTTTAGTATTTGGAGCCTTCAAGGAGAAAGCACCCCTAACATTGATGCCTGATGACAGTTAGTCAATGAATTAAGAAAAAAAAACCCAGTGGTGGTTCTGTCTGTCTCCCAGCTCTTGCTAGCACTAAATTACAGAATTAATAGGCTTTTAGAAGAGACTGACACATAGTTACTGTGGAAAAGACAATTAAATGTGGAAAGCCACTTTTATCACTGCATTTAATTTTAACTGGAGGCTTTGAGACTCAATAAATCTTTTTCTTATTTCGTTCTCACATTTTCCACAGGTGTTCAGGTCTTTAAGGAAAGTACCTCTGGTATCAATGACTTAATTTTTCCTTCCCTGTATTCTTTGCTTTTCTCAAGTCTTCCCCCTCACCCCACCCCCAACCCCACTCCACAAAAAGGGAAGATGCTTTCTGATCACCAGTGTTTTGTTTTCTTTGGGATTGCTGGTACTAAAAAGTGGTTCAGGTTTTGGGAAAGTACAGTGGGTATTTGTAGATTCCTGGGGCAACCACTGTCATGTTCCTCCTCTCCTGCAGCACGTGCTCTGGGCCGTTGGAGACTTTGGCAGAAATTATCTCAGCTTTCTCATGGATTTCTTGTCTCTTTCCTCTCCTTTCCACAACAGCCTCATGAAAATGCAGATTTTTTGGGCAACTTTGGAAATAGATTCAGAAAGTCTTTTTTTATGGCATTGGGACGATGAGCAGGTGACCTTTTTTGGTAAAAATATTTCAGTTCTTTATTGAAATGCTTTGGCTTGCTGTTCTCAGATGAAGGGTTTCTTAAAAATCTTATCTGAAATGATTCTCATTGCAGGAGACCATTTAGTTGTGTTTTACTTACCCCCTACCTCCCATCGCCTCCCCAGCATAAAACTACAGTTCAGTCTGAATCAAAATATTTCACTAAATATTTCACTGAGTATCAACAATCCTGGGTTTGTATTGGAGTTTTTTGGTGGTTTTTGTTATTTTATTTCACTGACATGTCTGTAAGCAGTGAGTTTTGGTATTATCCGAAGATAGAGGGTAAGAGGATACTCTGGAAAAGCAACTCTGTGGCCTCTCCTTGGAGCTGCCCATATTCCCACGGCCCACTGTATGCCCTGGATATTCGGTCAGCTGTGGTGGAGCTGTGCTGCCTTTCCACCTGAAACTGCTTTTTCTTTCGTTGTTTCCTTACTTAAAACCCTGCTTATCCCAATTTCTTCACATGAGAATCTGGTTTCCTCACCCACAGGTCTGTCAGTCATTGTTCTCTGCCTAAACGGCAGCAAGTAGTACATAATATAACCTTCTTTCTTAATTAAAAAGAAAGCATGAAACCAAATTTTTATGATTCCTGAGCCTTATCTGAAATGACAGCAAATTAGTTCATGTTTAGCTCAAAACCAAACAGATCTAGCCCAAGATTGCAGGAATCATATTTGGATTATTGAATTAATTTCCTCTAAGTGGTGCTCTGGTTGACTTGAAAGACAAAATGCCTCATTTACTAAATACCTTCAGAAAGAAATTGTAATTTTCAGGAATTTGGGGCTGTACAACACCAACTGATTACTCCTGATTTTAAGAGACAGCGAACCTATATACAGCACCATGAAATGTCTAAAATATGGGCATCTCTGTCCACTCCTGTAAGCAACCATTGGCAATGAAGTCACAAGGCTGGACAGATGCTCAGACACTAAATCTGGACAGGGATCCCAGCTCAGTTGTAAGTAATAAATAAGGTGTCTGAATTGAAAAGCAGAGGCACCAATTTAGTGCTAAAAATCTTTAGGTTCTAGAGAATCTCTCAAGCATATAGATCTCTAAATTCACACCAGATACTGCCTGCTGCTGCCTTGCTTGAGGATTTCACTCTCACTTGTGGGATTTTTTTTTTTTCAATAGGCCAGAGAAATTAGAGGAGAATGGAAGCAGGCTGCCCTGTTTCTTTTTTTCAGGACAAGAGCAAGAACAAGTTTAGCACAAAGCCATCAGTCAGAGCAGAGGCTTTTGGTTTCCTCAGTGACCCTTGGATGATGTTCTGACATGGCCCAAGGCCGCACCAAGACTCTGTGACAGGCGTAAAATTTGCCTGTTTGCTGCCACTAGTGCTGTTAAACCCTGGAGGTGGGAGAAATGTTCATTCCAAGAGCTTGGGCTTAATTAGCCTGTCATTAAACTAATGGTATTGAATAGAACTTTAAATTTGGTTTTAAAACACTTATTTTAAGAAATATCTGGGAAGAGATTTATCCAGCCTAAATAGGGTGCACCATTTTGCCATTTAGATGAAAACAGTAAGGATCCAGCATTTGCCAGACATCTGATTGCTCCCTTTGTAGGATTTGTTGGGACAGCATACTTAAAAAACCTCCCAGAAAGCTGTTGGTGCAGCATAGTGCAAATCTCTTAACTTGCCAAAGTTTGGTTTAGGCTCTTGTTCAGTATCAAGTTCATTAGATATTTTGACCTTGACTGGAAGCATCAAGAAACCTAGTGTTACTGCTTTTATGGGTTAGTGCCAAATAGTCAAAGATAAAGCCATTACATTGGGGAAAATTAGTAGGGTGTCGGTCACACCTCCTCGTCTTGGGGCATCTGTGCTCGCCCTTTGTTGCTTGTGGTCAGTCTGAAGTCTGTGAACAGTCTGAGGGGTGGCAGAGCCCTGCACAGGGAGGTTAATGGCCATACCCTGACATCTAGCAGTTTGAACAGAAGTGTGTCGTGATGGAAACTTTGGTAGGGGCAGCAGGACACTGGAAGACCGGAGATCTTCCTTTCTTCTTCCTGGCTCTTTCTGACATGCCTCCCCTCGGTCCACCATAGGCTGTGGTCATACTTCATCTTCCCCTCGGTCCACCATAGGCTGTGGTCATCCTTCATCTTCCCCAGTTCCCTGCCATGGCACACTCCTGCCCTGAGCTGATTTTTGAGCAGCTTCCCCTGCAGTGCAGAGGCAGCAAAACTGAATTTGGATGGCATTTACATCTCCCTCCCCACTGGCTTAATATCATGCAAATGGTTCGATGTCTGTACAGATTGATGGTGCAAATTACCCTTCAAGAAGACCTGTGTCTCTCTGACTATAGGGACTGGGCTGACTGTTTCCAACCCCACACTTCCCGCTGGCAGCAGTGGGCTGATACATGTCCTGGCCATACACCCATCACTGCTTCCCACATAACCCAGGGATAAACACCCTGGCTACCTGCAGGAGGGGCGATGGGTGTGTTGTCTGGCTGTCCAGCTGTGGGCTGACAGGGCGTGCCTGCCCGTCAGCTGCCGCACGCTCCTCTGCCCACCTTGTGCAGCCGCCCCATGGCCCCCTTACCCCGTCACATACTCATGCTCTCCGCTGTCTTATAATCAATTCCATTATGATATTGTCGACGAGGGTGAAATGAACTCGCAGTAGCTTAAAGCAAGATAGGTTAATTAAAAAACCTTGATCAAAGCATCATAAACCACATAAAAGGTTCCATCTTTTAATTATTTTTGAATGGTCTCTCAGGCAGTAAGGCCAAAAAAAGTCCCTGTTTCCAGGGCCCATGAGCTGTGAAAATTATTGTGTCATCACATCAGACCCAGTTATCACTTGCTGTGCAAACAAGAGAAAGGCAAAGTTCAGGACGGAGCCGCTTGTTAGGGATGAAAAGGAGGAAGTGGTGATGACTGCTCAGCATGTATGCCGAGCAACCGCAGATCCTGCAGCACAGGGTTCAGCCCAGCTAGGCTCCAGTCCACCTGCCACGTGAACCAGCTCTGATGCTGCTTGGCCCAAAAGCTGTGACTTGCTGGATGTGTCCCTGGCAGTCAGGAGGACTTTGGACAGCATCAAGTTTGCTTGGTACCCACAGCCCTCCCTTGTGCAACAGGCCAGCGAGTCAACACCATCTGACACGACAGCAGCTGGAGGAGGGCAGTTTCAGACACCAAGGACAGGTCTAAAGAGCGTGAGTTTTACACTTGCTCGGAGATCCACAAGGATAATTACTAGTCTGAGGTTTTAGCAGATGCTTGTATCAGTTGTATAGCAAAGGACAGACAACTTAGTCTTGAAGTATTTCTTCCAAACACCAGCCTGTGTGCTGATATCATGCAGCACCATTCAGCAGGTCAATGGCAGAAGTGAGGACAGCCCTCAGGTCGTCTCATTCTGCTCTTCTAAACCCTGTCAATAATTTACAAGAAACGGTATCAGGAATATCTAAAAATAATACCCAAGTGGATGGCAATTGACAGTGGCAGAGAAAAAGGCAGGTGCAGTCTGTGTGAGAGGAGAGGAGAGCTTTCCAGCAGCCCTCATGTTCTTCAGGTCCTTCACCAAAGCACTGACATTGTTGCTGGGGCATCATCTTGCCTCGGCATGAGGCATCGGGCAGCAGTGATCCTGCTCCCTGTGGGCAAGCACTGTGTGTTGGGCCTTTTACTGTGGTTTTCTTCATCACCTCTGCCATGGGGCTGCTGTTCCACAGAGCAGAATGTCCTTGTGCATCAGTCCTTCAGCTGGTCTGCAGCTTCTGCTTTCAAAAAAAGCAGCACCCTATGATGCCGAGGACCATGCCAGCAGGCGATACCCTTGGTTTTATACGGAATGATCTTATTTCTGCCCTTTAATATCTATTGTGTCTGTTTATAGAATATGGCAATAAGGAAAGATTGAAAGAGTTTTAGCAGGTAGAGGAGTGGGCTGAGGAGGCCATGGTGAGAGTCTGAAAGTGTGGAAACTGCTCTTACGGTGACGGAGAGAACAATGTGCTCCCCATTTACGCAGTGTCTGGAACAAGAAATGACAGTCTCGGGCTGTGGTGAGAAAGATTCGGGTCAGGCATTAGCAGAGAGGCAGCCAAATTGCTGGCAGAGATTACTTCTGCAGGTAATCTCCAGCCTCGAAGGTCTCTAGGAGAGGTTGGACAAACCTCTGCCAGTAGTGACAATAGTCATGATTTCTCAGAGTCCCTCTGATTCTGCACTGACACAACTACCGCTTGTGTGCTCTCCCCCGGGGCTGGGAACACCCTGCGGTACAGGTTAGCCTCAGTTTGCTTGCCAGAGGTGAAAACGGGTTGGTAAACGGCTGGGTTCACCGGGACCCCGCTGAGTGCTCAGGGTCAAGCCAGGGAGCTGTACAGGAGCTCCCCAGATCTGCTGCCTGCGGCGAGCTCCTGCTGAGCTGGCTCCCGCTGAGCTGGCTCTGCAGTCTGTCCTTGCTTCAAGCTGGGAATCTCACACTTTGGGAATAAGGCTTCAGCACCTGTTGGATGTTTTGATTCTCACAAACACTTTTTGCTCTGGGACTGAAATCCAACTGGTCAGACCTCCCAGCAGCTGGTGCTTCCCAAGTTTCCTTTTTGACCCAACACAACTCACCCTGATGGGATCAGAGTAGCGTGTGCTTCCTCCCGCCCTTTGGCTTTTGTAGCTTTCGATGCCACAAGAAGCTTGTATTTACTACACATTGTATATTTAGAAAACACAGGCCTGTAATACTAACTGAAGGCAGTTAAATGTAGTAGGAATACAAATAAATAATATTGCCAGTGTAATACTGGGATAGTCTGGGCTGTCTTGAGTGGGGTACTGCAATTGCAAGGGCTTTCCTTTTTTCGGTTGGTTTTGGATTTCTTGCAATTGTTGTTTCCTATTATCCTATCATTATGTGATTATCCTATTATTTTAGCCCCCATGATATGATTTTTGGAATACAATGATTTCTTGCATAATGGCTTTTCATCACGGGTTTGAACCCAGCAATGCTCCTTTTCTGCCCTACAGAGGTTGGTTGTGAGAGGGGAAGGAATGCCTGGAGAAAAGAGCAGCACACTCTCATGCAGCTAATAACCAGGGTGTGAAAAACGTTCTGCTTTCCCTTCCCACCCAACAATGACAGACCCCAACAAGTAGACTGCACTACCACGGAAATGTGGGAGGTGTTAACAAATTATTTTTGCACCGCCTCCATTTTCTTCAAAAAAAGCTGATGGTATATCCAGTGAGCACAAGGGGAGAGCAAGGCAGCCCCAGTTAGAGGATTGGGGTGAGCTCGGCAGCCCTGAGCCCGAGCAGCGGTTGCCATGAGGCACAGGATGGGGAAAGCCCTGCGGAGGGTCCGGGGGCATGGCAGCCTGTGGGCCCACTGCTGGCATGGCTTTCCGTGCCCCCACCCTGCCCCGAATGTCTGCGCTGCTGAATCCTGTGCTCTGCATGTGAGAAAGGGAGGTTGGTCACTGCATCCCGCCATCTACTGAATTCAAGGGGACCTTTGGGCTCTCTCTGTTAATTAATTGATTGGATGAGAAGTCAGATTAGTTACTAAGCATGTATGCCTCAACAGCCAAATTACAGAGCAGCCTGTGAATCTGTCTGCGGTGCTGGGCCAGCCACTCAGCCAACCCAGCCAGTGCCGCTCTTCAGCGCCCGCATGCGCCAACACACACTCGCACCCTTTCTCCTTGTTTTCCTTTCCTGTCAAATCGTGTTCCATGGCCTGCACAGAAGAGGACAGTTTTTGGCACTCCAAATATGAATCTGTGCAGCCCACTCACCTATCCGTTTCAGTGTGATCTTTATTACAGAGATGCCAAAACACAGCATCCTCCAGAAAAAGGAGCAGAGCTAAAGGGGGGAGAAAATATAGCAAAAGCAGTAGCAAGCAAAAGTTGTTGTTAGCCCCTTCCTGGAAGACTATTTACCCAAAGGTGTGCTTAGCACTCAAATACAGTGGCACCCAGCAGGAGCAGCTGAGGCTCTGTGCACAACATAATCTTATCACAGACTATTTGAACGGGAAGCATAGCTTCATGCTTTTTCCCTTCTATAGAAGAGATTTATTATGAAAAGCAGGTCGCTGCTTCAGAGCACATACAAAAACAGTTGGCTTCATAACCCTGGGAAAAAAAGATAAATAAAGAAATCTCATGAGACACATGTGAGAACCTAGGAAGTATTAAAACATATGTTGGAACATATTGATCCCTGAAAGCCTCCTGCAGCAGATATGAATCTTTTTCATTTCCAGCCACACTGATATTTTAATGAGGACAGTGTGTGCCTCTCACCTGTATAAATTATTTATGCAGATTTTTGCAAAGCCCCCAGCACAGAGCTGTGTCTCAGCCAGTTCGAGAAGCACGGTGCCGTATGTTTCAGCTTAGGTGGATCAAGCACGAGGCTGGCGGGGGCTCTGCGCAGAGCAGAGCTGCAGCGTGTGGTTCAGGAGCGAGCTCCACAGGGCCCGAGGACTGCTGCTGCCTTTGCTTGTGTCAGAGGGACATCCAGGGCCCTGCTATCTGACCTGCAGCCCAGCATCCCTCTTTCTATTGCTTTCCACCGTATACGTGTGAGTGCTGCTTGCTCATGGGAGTAGCAAAGCATCTACCATGTAGGATGAGCAGCGGCGGCAAATCCTAAGTGTGCTGCCCGGACGGGTGCATTACCGCCCATCAGTACAGCAGTAATTTGGTTGAGAAAATGGTGGAATGAAAAAATCGAGCAACTTCCTTCAACTGTGTTTGCGTCCGTGTTATTTTCAATTCAGCAGCCATCTAGCTAAGTGTCTTCCTGCATGAATCACTGAGGATATGATTAAGTTTTAAGTGGTACAGGAAAACTATATTTAGAAACGGTAGAACCAGCCATTCTAGTGAAAAAGATGCCTCAGAGACATTTGCCCAATGCATGGAGAGCCCCCCCACGTCATAGCAGAGGGCTGGAGCTGATGTGGCTGCTCATTCCGCATTGTCCGGCTGTGCAAGTGTATCCATCCTGGGTGTCTCGCAGGCAGCAGGGCAGCCAGGTCCGGCTGTTGGCACCGTCAGCCCCTCGCTCCAGCTACCTGTGCCCCTCCATGCTCCCTACCCAGGTGCCCATGCCATCCTGCCTTTGTGCCTACACCACGGGGACCCACCTTGTCCCATCTCCTCGCTCCCAGGAACACGTTGCTCAGCATGAGCAGACTGCCTGAACGTGATCCTTTTATTCCTATTTCAAATACACCAGATTTTTACTTTTTCTCCCCCAAAAGTGTCTTTGCAATAAACACGGTACAGACCTAAGAGGATCAAAAGATGAATCACAGCTATGAAAATATTTGGCTGTATTTTAAATAGGAATCACAGCAGGTACAACAGGAGCCATCTACCATTGACACACTTCAGATGTATCAAAAGACATTTTTTCCTACTGTTATCATTAATTATTTTAAAATAAAGTGCTACCATGCAACATTAATTCAAAAGAAGAAACTTTTAAGTTTCTTGTTATTCATTAAGGCTTGTTTTCACAATGAATTAATGGGAGTTAATTTAGCCCTGCACAACAAATAGTACCATTGGAGGAATACAAACTAGATGTTGCTTCCTAACTTCTTCCTCCCTCTCATTAGTGCCCCTCTTTGTTCTTTATCCTGTGTAGTACAAAAGGTCTTATTCTGGCAGATAGTAGATTTGCTGAAAAAAAACAGAAATTGGGAAAAAATATTGCATGATTCCCTCCTCTTCCAAATATTAACAGTTTGTGGTACAGATGCAATGCTCTGCCAGTGGAAAAAGAATGGAATAAAACAAGCCCTGATTCTTTGTGGTATGTTAATATTAGTATATTAAAACATACATATGTTCTTCTGTCTACATAGCGTGTCCTTCATCCAAGATTGATTCAGATCTCATGGAGAAGGCACCGCTTCAGCCTGCAGTGGTACCTTGGCTTGTCGACCATTTCATCTAAAAATGCAAGAGATTTTAATCCTCACTGAGATGGAAAACTAAAATAAGCAATTTGGAAAACATCCTGAATCCTGGTGAGGCTTACTATAATGTATTCAAACTCAGCTTGAAAAAGAGAAATGGTTTTGTCTCAGAAGTATCCAAAAATATGTAGTGTTAGTATGCACATTGTGTAGGAAAATCATCAAATCCTCAAAAGCTGGACGTAGGTGTCACCTCTGCTAATGAAGGGCTCATTTAATGCTGCAGATGCCTGTGGGAGCCGGATACTCAGAGAAAGTCTGTGTCCAAGTGTTAATGTGACTAAAAGTGTCTTAGTAATTTCCACAAATCCTGACGTGACTCCCTGTGGCCTCCCAGGCCGGTCCAGATGCTGGAGGGATGCACCGTGGTTCCTTTGGCATCCCAGGAAGAGCAAGGTGCTCCTGCCTGCCAGCTCAGACTCCTACCTCTGTGATGCCAGAGACAGGGTCTGATTTTTACTGCAGTGGACATCCCCTCTAGAAGGTCACAAAGGACAAGAGGAGACAGCCTCACGTCGCGCCAGGGGAGGTTTAGGTTGGATATTAGGACAGATGCCTTCACTGAAGGGGCTGTCAGGCACGGGAACGGGCTGCCCAGGGAGGTGGTGGAGTCACCATCCCGGGAGGGATTTAAGAGACGTGTGGATGAGGTGCCTGGGGACAGGGTTTAGTGGTGGTATGAGCAGTGTTAGGTTAATCAATGGGCTTGATCATCTTAAGGGTCTTCTCCAACCAAATGATTTGTGTTTCTATAAAGCTGTTGCTGAGTCAAGAGATCAGTGTCACAAAATCGTCTGGGCTGTTGGGTTGATACAAAACCTCGTACCTTGCCACACCATCCTGGGGTGGTTTTGGGGCACCCCACGCTGAGTGGACCTGGAGAAAGAGGCTTAGGTGTCCAGAGGTTTGTGGTTGCACTCTTGGAGTCACAGGGCAGACCCGCTGCATGTTACCTTCAACACTCCACTCGCTTTTTCTGTGTTGTTTTGCGTCGGGGTGAGCGAAGGAGGTGGCTCGGTGCCTTTCCAGGGAGGTGGTGCAGGTGAGAGATGCTCCCAGCCCGGGCTGACCCTGGATGGAGACACAGCACCACATTCAGGAGAGCGCAGACACGGGTAAAACCCAGCTGATTTCAGCTGCCACCAGTTTTGACCCCATAATCCAAGGAGGAACATAGGGTGAGGGGTAAAAAAACCCTGCCTGCTTTTTTTTCTGCACGAGGCAGGGCACTTTTCATTTTTGTGCTCTTCATATATGACACAACGACCTCTGCCAGGAGTGTCAGGGCAGGGGGATGGATGCTCCCACCCCTCTGAGAGATCGCAGAGTGAGCTGGTGTTCTATTTGCACCATGAACAAAGCAAATCGGTCCTGAGAATTGTACCTGGATGGTTTTAAAGATCTATACCAGCATTTAGTGGAGACTGGGGGCAGGGGAGAGCAGGAGGGAGAAATGACACACAGAGAAAATTTCATTCAAGCAATTACAGAATCGCTACACTTTTATGATTAACTTCATGTTCACAGGTTGAATGCAAAAGCTGTTAGTAGGAGCATTGCTATTCCATACCTGACACGAACAATGGGAATATTTGTTCTGCCCGGGAGGATTACACCTTCCATTAATCTAAGTTTTATTGAAAGTTTAAATAACAGACAGACAAAATTTGATCAATTAGCAGTGTAATTCCAAGGAGATGTCACAGTGAAATTAAATCTCAGACATTTTTAATGCAAAGAAGCCTAGGAGCTCCCTCCAGTTTTCCTTCTCAGTAACAGTGTTTATATTTTAATTGAAAGTTTATTCTGCCTTGTGCATCTTCTACTAAATTTTAATTTAACACTGTAATGAGGACAGTTTCATATTACAGTGTTTAGACCACTTTGCAGATAAATCAAAGGCTGTCTCATAAATGAAGGAAACAAAAGGTTTTGGTAGGTTTCACTACCCATGGAAGTCACCTGAAGAAAAGAGATTTTGCTAAGACTTAGGGAAAAATGAGTGGGAATTGCAGCTCTGATTGTTGTGACCCTCTCCTCAGACCCCTCACTGGCCACGCTCCGAGATTCCTCCTGGTTCCCATTGGTTCCAGCCAGCGAGGAGTCAGCCGTGTCTGTTTTCTTGCTGTTTACTTATTCCACCCAAGCAGAAACGTCGCCCACTGAGTCCACCTCCACACTGCAGGCTCCTCTGCTTCTGGGCTGTAACAGCCCCTTCTTGCCATTTCACCATTTCTGCTTTCATTGCGTTACATAGCTTTTTTTGTCCCTGGCAAAATGTTACTGCTATCGTTACTGTTCAACACTTCTTCCATTTTCATTATCATAAATGTCGTTCTTATACAGCAAATACCAGAAGGGCCACAACCTTGCTGTGAATCTATTCTGGCACTATCTTTGGAGACATCCCTCATCCAACAAAGGAGAAATACTGAATACATATACATATATATTTATATGTATGTTTGTCAGAGAGATCAGCTTCTAGGATGGCTGAAGCAATGTGGATCTACTGTTGTGCCCAGTTCTGGTTTTGTTTACACAATAAGAGTTTCTGGTTGAACCTGGCCTTGATATCCTGGAAAAAGGTCCCCAGAAGGGACAGGCAGTCCAAATTTAACAGAAAATTTTGCTGAGGAAAGGTTTCCTGGGGACAGTGACCACACAGGACAAAGCAGCAGACAACAGGGTACCTACGTTGCCCCGTATGCAACACATTGGCTTTGATGGCAAATCACTTCAGACTATTCCCCGATCAGTTACTATCAGATGAGCAAATACCAGGAGGAAGTTCTGCTTATTAAAATTAATAGATGTGGCTATACATACCTGAACATCTAATTATTTTTAACTACATGTCCAAAGCTGGTTTGTTGGCAAAGTCCTGCGTGTGCCAAGGTAGCCTGGTATCGCTGACAGGGCATCCCAGCCTCGTTTGTGGTAAAAGCATGCTCATGGAGAGAGGTGGGGACTTGCGTTTTTAGCTGGACGGGTTTCGAGAAGAAATTTTTTAAAAAACAGCAGTATGGTTAACCTTGCTTCAGTCACGTTCAGCAGTATTTAAAACAAAAAAAAAAAGCAAGGCAGCTGAAAGCTGCTAGTAGCTTGGCTCCAGCAGCCTCTCCTCCATATGGCATGGTAAATGCCAGCGCATGAAATTAACTCTCATAAATAAGTAATAAGGGATGATTTGCCCTGATCTGCATGGGCTGGCTTCCCACATAATACAGTTTTTATTTCAGCAGCAAGGATACCGTCCAGCCCTGACAGTTACTGAGTGTAGGAGGGGTTAGCTCTGCTGTGGAAGGGAGGCAGAGCCCCCGGGATGTTTTGCCTAGTGCCTGCCTGAATAATTACAGCCAACAATTTTTCCACTGGAAAATAATGTTGTAACTCCAGATGTTTGGGGCAACACACTTCCAACAAAATGCGATTCTAAGGGGGGACTTGGAAGAAAAAGGCACTCCGGAGGGCCGCAGCATTCAGACCTGGTTACGGGATGCTCAACGAGTAGTCTTCTTTTGTATTTTCAGAATCAGATGTTTCAGTTTTCTAATACTTTCCACAAGTCACGATCGAGTGAACTTACATTTTGTTCAAACAGAACCTTTAAAATAACCAAATTTTCCTCTTCTAGAGGACTTATCTTACAGGAGTTCTTTTTCATCTCAAGAACATGAGAAAATTGAAATAATGGAACTTCCTCTGAAATATGAGAACAATTTGTCATACATCACACAACTGATTTCATGTCTTCCACTGACAGTCCAGGGCCTTCAGACAGAAAGTCCTGTCCCTGTTGGAACAGAAATTCAGCATCCCAGAAGGAGGGAAGATTTTAAGTAGAACTCTAAGATAGTCACCCAGCTCTGACAAAAATCATCATTAAATTCGAATAATCAAATTCTCAAAGACCCTTGGGATTTGGGACAGGGATTTTTTGGCTCATCTGCAAGGTGGCTTCCCAAGCAGCCTGGTGTCCACCAGTAACAGGCACTGGTACAAATATCAACCCAACTAGAAGGGCAAAGTGCCAACTTCTGAATCACTCCTTTCCTACACCACCAAGGGTTCTTGGAGGCCTGACCCTGCTTCATTCCTGACTCAGTCTCGACTGGAAAGCAGCAGAAACAATTGAAATTTTCCTCTGTCACCATCAGTGAAAACAAAATGGCTTCGCTGCAAGTTGTGGGGGATTGATGGATGGTGTCTGAGGTGCAGCAGTAGAATTCGTCATAACTGAGGTTAATGAAGGAGAATGTTAAATAGCCCGTGACTCTACATCTGACATAATCTGCTAAATTAACTGAAAACTTACTCGCATTGTACTCCTAGCTACTCACTTAACTATCATTAACCTCTGTAACAAACTGCAGCAGGACGATACCCAGAATCCACACAAAGATTTAGGCAGCAGTTGGGGGCTCATGTGCTCGGCTGGGCACAGCCAGGCTGCTGACAGGGCTGGGGCATCGCCCCGAAACACCACCACTGGGGTAGGTAATGGCAGCCATCGTGGCAGTGTATTCCAAACCTGGTTTCGGTTTGTTCCTCAGCTGCTCTTAGGGCACAGAGATCAGGATGGCAACGGAGATCATGAATAAGGAAAACATATGCAGAATAGGTGAATGGTGTGAATTCGTGGCAATGAATTTATCCAGTCGCATATACTTTCATGTAATAATTTCAACTGAAATGTGTTTGCCTCTGGGTACAAAGACAAGTGGGAGATCTCGGCTTGCTTCTTTCCAAAATACATCCCCATTAGGCTGACTGTCGCGGTGGGCACTAATCCAGGCCAGGTGGAGCCCTTCCTCTTCCAGGGATTGCTTTGGGGTGGCATCCTGGAGCTGTGGGCATCAGCTGGATTCCGTGTGGGGCGGCCCAGTGCCCCGCAGGGCAGCTCCTGCTCCCACTGTGCTGCATGGTCGTGCTCTTACACCCCACAATGGGCACCTGGAGGGAATTTCTGACTGAGGCTTCATGCTGGGGATGGTGATGTGCGTCTGGTTAACGAGCGCGTACAGCGAGTTGTGAGCTGCTTGCACAGACGGCACTTCGCGCGTGCGTGCCTGCCTGCCTTTCCTATGCGACCTGTTGGACCGGAGCGTGTCTTGGGAGGGAGCCTGGCTGGGTGCCCAGCGTTGGCAGCTCATTCAGAATTCATTCTCACGTGTTGCGCAGAGCATGTCCCGGTGAAAACCACCTGTGCATCCATGCCAGCTTCTCTAAGGGCCGGTGTGTGGTCCCCGGGGCACAGCACCTTCCGAAACAGGCTGGCGCTGCTGCCTAGCTGGGAGAGCTTCAAACATATCACCATTATGTTTGCTACGCGACTGCAAAGTGCCACCTGTGCTGGAGACCAAATTAGACCACAGCTGATAGGTGGGGAAACTAGGCATTTAATTTTTTAATGGCTTCAAATCCTGTCCTACTTAATTCCTGTTTACAGCATAACTACTGAAGGAAATCAAGTGATTTAAGAGCAAAAATAGATCCTGATTTGTGTTGATGCCACCTTCTCAACTTGCAGGAAGAAAGGTACATTTAGAAGCTGGTTTCTGCTCTGAAGCCACTTCAGTGGGAGGTTCCAGCTCTTCCTGCTGGTGTGTAAGATAATTGCCGTTTTTAAAAAGTTTTTTTTCTTGTCCTGGAGGTAAAATACAACAGTGAAATTGCCGAGAACAGTTTTCTTAGTTTGTGATTTCAGTGTGGGCTTTCCTGACCTTTGGACATTTGCCACCAATGTTTTAATCCCTGGCAAGAGTTTTATCTTAAGCAGATACCATAAAGGATCTGAGAAGTAGGTCAGGAGACATTAAAGTGTATTTGATTCATGGTGAACTGTGGGAACAGCACTGGTTTTAAGCCTGAAATGTCATTACTCAGATGCAGAGAGAGCTGCTGCTTTCAATTTCGTTTTGGAAAATAGTCAGGCTGATTGGTAGGAAGGGGAGATGGGAGGGACCCTTTAGTCCATCCCACATCAGAGCAACTCTGACCCCTAGCCAGCATTGTCCCATACACTGAGGCTAACGCCATCCCCTGATGTCACGTTACGGAGCCCGCAGTAACAAGTGAACATCCTGAAGCAGGAGTTTGAAGTGCAAAACATAAACCCCTGAACTCTGGCGAGTGACCTTGGCTCCGGCTGGCGTGCTCGAGCCTCCCATCTGCAAGGGAGGGCAGCCCCTCCGTCGGAAGGGTCTGAGGAGGATTGTGTACAGGGGAACAGGAGGTTTGGGGAAGGTTTCTGGGGACTGAATACCCATTTTGAGCAGGAAACTACCGTTGTTACAAGCTGTTCCTCGTGTTTTGGGGTGGAAGCATCTCGTCCGTGGCCACAGCAACGCTGATGGTCCCATGGTGAGGACCGGCAGCACCCCGAAAGGAGCAGGGCCAGGGTCTGCATCAAGGTGCACCAGCCGGGCGGTGCTGCCCACAGCACTGGGGTCTCTCCCCGGCACCACCAGCTCACCCGCGGGTACGTGGGCATCTCGGTTGGGGGATGGTGTTATGAACATGGAAATGTGAGAGCTCCAGCAGACTCTCTCCTGCTGAGTGAGCCAGCTCTTCTGGGACACTCCTTATATACTTTCTTAAGTATTGACAATGGTTTTTCTCCTCCTCGCAGTGCTATCCCAGCCTGTGTCTGTCCAGGGTGCAGAGTTTTCATTTCTTTTAATGATTCTCAAGAAATTATTGAGAAATCAAAATATGTGTCAGAGTTATCTTCGAGGCTTACTGTAGTTCAAGTGGTTTCTATAAATCCATGGTGTAAATGCTATTTTTCAAAGCTTTACTGTTCCCCAAATGATTGTAATGGTGTATTGACTGACTTTACTAGGGCCCTGGGAGTTTAAAAAAGAAAAAAAATAGCTTAGCAAGCAAGATCTCTTAAAATATATATATGAAAGTTTTCGAAGTTCATCTAATCTATCTCTGTTTTGGGTATTTATAAGCCAGACACTGTCATTAAGGTTAACAGCATTTTCCGCTCCCAGGAATATTGCAGTTAGCTGGAGCTCCATCATGCCTTGCTCGGATGAGCAATGGGGGCTTTCTTGAGGAAGACAGACCCACCCAGCTCCTGGGGCTGGGACTGGTCAGGGCCTAACTCCTGCCCCAGAAAATGCTGTCAGGAACAACTGCTCTGCCTCCCACTACTGTCTGGGTATTTTCCTGTAACAAATTGTTTTCCACCTCAGGGCCTGCCAGATGTGAACCTTTCTGCATTCTTCCTATAGCATTGCATCGGTTTTATGGCGTTTTGCCTTTTGCCCTTGTGCTGCTTTTTGCTAAAGAGCCTTCAGGATGCTTTATGGCCCGGGGATGCCCCAGTGGATGTTTTCCAGTCTCTCTGAGAAATCTCTGGGAATCTAAAATGCATTTTCCATGAGCCAGGCTACTGGAGCCAGTGGTCCCATCTATGTTTGGCTGGACCTCGCATCACACGTGAATGGCACATGAGGAAAAGTTGCATGTGCTTTGCTGTCACTACATGCCATTTCCAGGGTGAACAATTAAGGCAGCGTCTCAGGACTTTGCAGGGCAGAGAAGGGGAGAGAGCCCACCGTACCGCTGCCTCCAGCTTGGAGCTGAGGGAGAGGTGAGTGGTGGGGTACGGAGAGGCACAGTCAGTGCCAGCCTACTGCAGGGAGGAGCTCCAAACTCTTTAGGAATTTAGCAAAGGCACATGAGCTTCATGTAAGTGATTGCTTCCATGAAAGGAGTTTGCCAGACTTGAGAGAAAGATTGCTATCAACCCATTTTCTGTTACAGCCATTCTTTTCATTGATAATCCAGTAAAACTGTTCTTTATGGAAGACAGTGAAATCCTAAAGTCAGCCTTGATGGCAGAGGATATTACCCATTAAGGGCAGCAGACTGTTCATTGCTATTCAGAAAGCTGATTAAATTGAAATGTTCTTTATATTTCTACAAAGAACTGAGTGCCAGAACATAAACTGAACTTCTATCTTTTGACAGAAAACAGAAGGCATCTTTGGTGCTAATCTCTTCTGACACGTTTTTATCATACATTATACCAGACCCTGCCATAGATCGATAGATCTGTAGGGGTGTGTGTATATATACACACACACAGATGCCTCTCCAGCTCTGTGTGTGCAGGTTTGATGGCTCCTGGTACTTTAGCTCTGTGCTCAGCAGCATCACTAAGGGCTGTGCGGTGGATGCTCTGCCTGAGTAGCAGCATCCCCATCAGGGCAGCCAAAATAGCACAGACAGCAGGACAGCAGCGGGTCAGGCCAAGTGTATTTGGGTTGCAAAAGTAAATGGATCGGTTTTAATTTGAATGCTTTTTGTGTTGGACCCCACAGAGAGTGGGGAAGGAGCTCAGGCACTGACCACCCAGATGGTTTCACTTCTGCAGTGGCCAAGACCGCTGCAGGGCTTAGGTGTGGGGAGGAGGAGGGCAGCACGACAAGGGAACATGGATGTTCAAGGTCACCTCAGACAGGTCCCGGGTGGTGAGCTGGAGGGGACATTATTTGCTAGAGAAGTACTGGAAAAGAAGGGAAGACACGGAGTTTAGAGTGGAGAGCAAGGTTATGTGTCAGAGGGTACAATGTTATGGCCAAAGGGAATGGGATGGCTGCTCCCAGTCGCGTTACTGGTGATGCCAAACCTAGGTCTCTCAGCCCGTGGGCTGGTGAGTGCCACCGGAGCAAGCCTCCCTCCTCCCCTGAGATCGCTAGAGCTCCTGGGACCCTAACATATCCATGTAACAACATTAATACAAGACGAATATAATTCCATACCCTAGATCTGTTTAACCTAATAAATAGTTTCAGTTAATGGACAGCAAAAGGAATGATGGTCAGTAAATTTGATTTTATGAGCCTTTCACTTATTTGCTGTGCCCATTAGGTCGGAAGTTAGGTAATGGTAAGTGTCCATTAATGCATTAGCTCAGTGATGAGGGAGCTGAATTAAAAAAGAAAAAAAAAAATTGTGGAAAAAACCCCGAAGCCATGTGCATTTATTAAACTCTCAGTTTGTTAGCAGTGACTCTAACGGCCACTAAGCTGAAGGGACAGTAGAATTTGGTCTTCATGGGGAAGTTACGGCAACCCATGAATCACCTTCTGATTCACCACAGCATTTGCTCTGCGGCTCTTCCGCCATGGGGAGCCGGGGGCTGTGGGGCACAACTAGGGCTGCTGTCCTCCCCACAGCTGAGGAAAGTTGTCTGTGGTGGGTTCATCTTGTGCCACAGGAAAAATAGATCATTGCTGAGGAGAGGGGCTGTGTGACCTTGTGCCGGCCAGGTGGCATAGGGCTGCTTTTTCTAATCACAAATACATGCCCCGACTCATAACAATCACAATTACCATTTCATTGAAAATTGCTGCTTTTACTAATTTCCCTTAAAATTTTTAGCCTGCCCAGGCAAATTAGTTTTTAAAATGTCTTTTCCCAATTTCCTAGATACCCTGGGATTATTTACACACCCCACAAAGAGCTATTTACTGCTCTGGGTAATTCAATGAACATTCACTTGCTCTGAATTAATATGCAGCGCAGTTCCAAGTGCTAGCAATTTACTGATAATTGGAACATTGGCTTACCCTGGAAAAAACATCCAGCCTTATAAGTTAGTTTTCACAAGTC